>NC_051164.1:90324669-90517169 GCF_013339745.2 Dermacentor silvarum
GAGGCACTGGGAGGCACGTGAAAACCCACCTGCGCAAATAAGTTATGTGGCCAGGGGGACACAAAGTGAGATGATAATTATCGCTAGTCAGCAGCCGAATTGACTAAAATTGAATAATTAACTTTTTATTGACTGCAGTAAGTGTGTATGTTTGTATTCAAAAGTTAGAGGCAGTCGTGTTTCTACACAGTTTCACTTCGAAGAATCCTTCTTTACTCGCGGACAACTTTCTGTGGCAATGAAGGGAAAGCTACGGAGGCAAAGCGCTCACAAGTGAGGGTGCTTCTGAAAAGAGTCCCGCGTTTTAATCCACGTTGGTTTATGTTGGCGAAGAGTAAACATAAACAGCTTATTAGCAACAGTTAAATAAGACAGAACACACCACTGAGTGTAAAAGTTTACTCATTTTGCGGCTGTTCCCTTCCGCGTCTGGGCAAACGCGAAATCGTCGCACGTGGAAGTTGCGTCGATTCAGCGTCTGTTCCGAGCAACCAAAAGCACTGTCAAACGCTGCCGGACTACTTGGCGCGGTAACACATGTGCAGCATCCACGCGCCCGTAGCTTGCCCTTCACTGCCACAGAAAGTTGTCCGCGAGTATAGCGTGTCTATGCTCCGAGATATCCACTACAAATTGTAATTGTCGTTTGCATGATTACGCATGCAAGAGAGTGAGGATCGGCGCAAAGCTCCTCCCTGATGTGCCGCGGCTGTTGGGTACGGCGCTTAGTCTGACAACGCGGCGGAGGCATTGGCAAGATAATAACTGTCCCCCTTCCCCTCACGGCTGGCGAAAAAAAAAAATCGAAGAACCCGTAACCGCTGTCGTAACACGCGACCGCGCAGCCTGTAAAAATGGCGGCAGCTGCCATGCCGAGATAATGGCGCGCGCAGAGAAGCCGGAGGGCAGTGCGCGTGCGTAATGGTGACTAGACGACCGGGCATGGTCCTTGCTTGGGCTACGCAAATAAAGTGACTGCTGATTTCTAAGTATTGTAAGTTTTATTGAAATCAAAAGCAACAACGGTACCATCAACAGCAGAAACCTTTTTAGCTATGCTAACGAATATTTCATACTGCCGCTTTAAATTTGGTGTTGTCATGCACAAATTTCATGACAACAATTCACCCATCAAAATGTCAATGCCCTAAAAATGTTCAAAATGCCTCCCTTCCACAGCAATGCAAAGCATAAACCGCTCTCGCGTCAACTCGATAACTCTGCGCAGTACAATTGAAATTTGGAGTGGGATATCTCGGAGCACGAACACGGCTAGAATAATTCTCCCGACTGATGCTGTGTAGACACACGACTGCCTCTAAGTTTTCAATACAAACATAACCACTTACTGCAGTCGTCAAAAATTCTTGTTCAATTTTAGTTAATTGGGCTGCTCACAGCGATAATTATCTCACTTTGTGCCCCCCTGGCCACATAACTTATTTGCACAGGTGGTCTTCGCGTGCCTCCCAGTGCCTAATTTTAAGAAAAGCATCAAGCTTAGTTTTGAACACCCTGTATTATCAGGCACAGGCGCCAAGCGCATGGCTGTATTGGGTAATGTCATTTTCCTATAAGCTCGGAGAAACCGATACCTGGCTTCGCTATAGGGCTTCTTCATCTTTCTGGGGTTTTACGTGCCAAAACCAGTTCTGAATATGAGGCACGCCGTAATGGAAGGATCCGAATTAATTTTGACCACCTGGGGTTCTATAACGTGCCCTACAACGCAAGCACACGGGCGTTTTTGCATTTTGCCTCTATCGAAATGCGGCCGCCGCGGCCGCGATTCTATCCCACGATCTCGTGCTCAGCTGCGCAACGCCTGAGCTGACTGAGCCACCACGGCGGGCTACAGGTGTTGTTCTAGCCGTATGAAACGCGGGTTTATCGTGAGCAGAAACGGTGAATTTCGGTAAATGAGAAGCTACTATCATCATCATCATCATCATCATCATCATCATCATCATCATCATCATCACCGACAAAAGCTGACCCCCCCCTCAGAAAAAACCTGGATCCGCCCCTGTGCGCAGTATTAACGAAATAATACGCAAACAAGACAGATCGTAGTTATTGTTGTGGGAGAAAGATACGCCCCAAAGGGCGCAAACTGTCTTTAGTGTAGACACTGAGCCGCGAAAATATTGCCACGCGTTCGCTATGCAGATGATAACCGCCGCTCGTGAAGCGCGGGCCGACAACATATTTCACGGGCCCGCGGAATCGCGGAACGATGACACATATTGACTCTTCGCCGGGATGTTTGCGACAAGAGGGCAATGAATTGTATCGCTGACTGCATACCGAGCCGTTCTCGCCTCTTATTATACTTGTGGCCTTGTGTGTGATTCAGCTTACGTTGAGTTATCTTTCCTTTCTCCCCTTCCCCATCCGCTGCTCACTTTATATCTATAGAGTGGTCCACCCTCTGTCCGCAAGGTTTGTCGAGCGTGAAAGTTTTTCGCGGATCGCGAAAAAAAAAAAAAAAAATCCGGCGCTTGCGCCTTATCCGGCGGGTCTCTCCGCGGCCGCGCTTATCGAAGCTGGGGGCCGTCGACTGGGGGCCGTCGAGCTTTCGGCTGCATGCCCGATGGGGGCGTGTCCTTTTGTCTGCCGAGTTCGCGGTGCCCATTACGACAGTCGTCAAGTGAGTGTCACACGCTGGAGGCGGGTATCGGAAATGCCAGTGGAACCTGCGGAAGCTTTCCTTACAAAAATGTATTTTGCCGCGCGATACGACCAATACAAATACGTATTAACGCGACAGCTTTAAGGGCCCCGTATCTCAGAAAATACGGTGTCGGCGGGATCGCCGGCGTCGTTGGCGTAAATAATCATGCCGAACCGCATCATCCCGAACCACCTCGACCAGGCAGGCTTCGCGTGGCGCAAGGCGTTAGGAAACAAAAATTGAATTTCTCAAAGTAAAATCCGTCAGAAAAATCGTAAGGTACGACTTAACCATAACCTAAAGACGTGATAGCGTCGGATTGTAATTTGAATATACGAGGAAAAAGCTTGACAAGCAGCCAGGGATCTTCGAATGCTATCGCGTTCCACTCTTAAAGGTGAAGCTTGAGCGTCCTCCGAATTTGTTTATCTGTAATGTAGACTTTCGCGAACAACTTCTGTAGAACGTATATAATAAACCGCACAAGTGTACGAGCTTACTCGCCGCATTGAACTCAAATGTCCATTCAAGGCATTGCCCTGCGTGCTGAGCTCGAGGTCGCAGGATCGAATCCCGGCCTCGGTGGCCGCATTCCGATACAACGTTCGCGTACCGTGCACTGGCTTACACGTTAAATAACTACGAGCGGTGAAAAATTAATCCAGAGAGCTCTTCACTGCAATTTTACGCGTAACCCACTGTGCATGTTTTCTGGGCGTTATAGGCCTCGCGGCAAGTGAATGCAGCGCCGAATACGGGCGCGCGCGCGCGCGCACGCACACACACACCACACACACACACACACCACACACACACACACACACACACACACACACACACACACACACACACACACACACACACACACACACACACACACACACACACACACACACACACACACACACACACACACACACACACACACACACACACACACACACACACACACACACACACACACACACACACACACACACACACACACACACACACACACACACACACACACACACACACACACACACACACACACACACACACACACACACACACACACACACACACACACACACACACACACACACACACACACACACACACACACACACACACACACACACACACACACACACACACACACACACACACACACACACACACACACACACACACACACACACACTGTTTGACTTCTATCTATGTTTATTGGGGATGGTCTGTGCATCACCGATAAACTTTGTTGGAAGTCAGAGCCGTGTGGGTATTTCAAGCGTCTACTCTATACTTCTAGCTTCTACCCTATAGTTAAACCCTAGAGTTTATATTTCTCTCTCTCTCTTCTTTCCATGTTTGGCAGCTTGGGCTATAGTTGGTTAGAGTTAGACGTTGAAATAACAGCATCAAATACCGAACAAAGCGAAAGCGGATGACGCAGGCGCTGACTATATCGGGATAACGTTTATTCGAGGGGACTGAAATATATATTACGTAAAAGCCACTGGCACAATAATATGATCAGTGTCAAAAAAATGCAACGCTACGTAAAGCGATTCTTCAAAAGTTGCGAGATTCAAAAGTGCGGAGCCTATATACTCCTAATGCGCATCCCTGGTCGAACCTTAAAGTAGCAGTGTTCTCATGTCGTCGACGGCGGCCCGGGCGGCGGCGGCGCCGTAGGACAAGGGGGGTCGCACCGCAGGCCGTCGGCCGAAGACATGGAAGGACAAGTGAACGGTCTAAGAAACCGTCGTACAATCCCCATTTAATCATTGGTAATCATGTATAAATAGGCATGACACCAGGTGACGCCAACGGCGCTTGGTCACTGCCACTCGGGGGCGTCCCAGTCGGTGGATGCATGATCTCGATACCTGATCTCTTAAAATCATAGGCAGCGGTACAAGGTAAATTTTTGAAAAAGAAAAATAATGATAGGTATACAAAAATGCAAGATAAAGAACATGTATAGTATACCTGATTAAATCAAGCAGGCTAGGTGACTATTTGTCGCCGCCCCGTTTCAAAGGGGATGCCAATAAATCATCATCATCATCATCATCATCATGGAGGACATCAACAACTATATATCAAATCCATTCGTTCCACACTAGGAAGTCTAACAAAATTATCTCCCGGACTACATCGTTGCTTGCAGCGATCGAATTAATTTCATGATGAACTAAAGTGCTACTTTATGTAAAATAAATGTATTTTCGCTGTCGCTGCAGGTGAATCATTGTATACGCTTATCACTGTTATTGCATTGAATGTACGTTTGATGATTCTGCATTACTCCCGCGTTCTGAAAGCTGACCAGTGTTTGTTTGTGACTTTGTTAGCTGTACTCGTACTAGTGTTTTCTTGCGATTGTTGTTAATAACTGACCGCTTTCTTTCTCTTCCATTGTTGTTAACTTTTTCGTTTGTCTTGGGCTCTCGTGATTAAAAAAAAGAAACGTACTCAAGCCTCCCGTTAAATAATGGAAACGCCATTAACACCGTCTCGATGCCTCGTTCTCAACGCGTTTCACTGTTATTTCACGCGAAGCGATTACATATCTCCGTCGAATACTGCGCGCGCTGATCAGTATGAGTGCGCTGTCTCCTCCGTCTCTGCGCAGACTGTGTGTTCGGCATCCCTACCTTCCTGGGCCAGGTCGGTGTGCGGACCCACCTGTCCAAACTGGTGGGGCAAGACGAAGTGGGTGAGTACACCGTGTTGAGTCCGCTGTGCCGTAAATATGTATACGCAACCTAACTCGCTATTTTTCGTTTGTTCAGAAATGAAGAAATATCGGTGTACAATCGATTCCAGCAACCGCGTACTAGAGGTTCATTTTTATTATAGTATCATTTCTTTAATTCAATTGGTAAGTACAAGTAATTTCCCCTATGTTGTCCTTGGTGTCATTGTTTGTTGGCTTCTTCTGATATTATTAATAAAAATCGGGCCCCCGCTTACCTTTCTGCTCATATATATGGCTTTCTGTCCAAACCGTAGGTAGTCGGGCTTAACGTGAATCGAGCGCGAGTCGGTGGTTCGACTCAGTCTTGACACGGACCTTGAGCGCGGATTAATATGGCGACCCGGCTTGTGATCCCCGTGCAGGCAAGGTGTTCTCCTTCCTGGCCTCGTTCGACGCGGTGGTGCCCGTCCTGGGCGAGGTGCTCATCACGTCGCTGTTCAACTGGTCCCTCAACTTCCTGCCGGGACTGCCTTACCTGGTGGCGGCAGGAATCACCTGCATCGCCGCCGGACTCATCGCGTACGTATTCTCCAACACCTCGTCTTTCCAGAATTCGAGGGACGCATGTATGCAATCAACAGCGGTAGGCTGTATAGACACACACACGCCTTGTCTATACACTCGAAGAGAAATTCGCACCCTTGGGGCATATCTTGTCCCCAAACAATAATAGCCCGCCATCTTGCGTGAATTTCTTTAGAGGCACGTTCACACTAGCGCGAAATACGCGCGCGGCACGCACAACGCGCCAGCGTTGCCATGGCGACACTTGCGAGCGTCTTTGCCGCCGCGGCAAGCAAGTGATTCGCTGTCAGCTGGGTTCACTGCGGCTGTCATCAGCGATGCTGAGATATGGGGGGTATATTTTTCTTGCAGCGTTTGGCCACGTGATTGAATCTGCCACTCCTCATTGGTCTCCCCGATCGGTGGCGAGCGGAATGCCGCGAAAAATAGCTCCGGGACCCATTCGCTCCGCGGCAGGAACAAGTTGCCGCCCGCTTCTTGTCGCGGCACGCTTTCTACTGCCTGCGGCATGCCGCGCACGTTTTTCCCGGTACAGTCTCCCGATTCTTTAGCGGTACCGCGCTAAAGCGACGAGATCAGCAAGAGTAGCGAATGCGCATAAAAGTTCATTGGAAGCGCACGCGTTTCGCCTGCTAGGGTCTTTCCACCAGCACGACATAGGCCCTGGCACGATTAACTCGCTGCAAGCTCCCAGGCTTATCGAGGCTTATCGAAGATAACACCTTCCAGTGAACTTTGTGCGCATGCGCTGTACTCCTGCTGTTTTCGTCGCTTCACGCCGTTAGAGGGCGCTGGCCGGTTGACGCTCGCGCGGTACTGTTGAAGAATCGGGGAACTGTACTTCCAGGTCATTATCGGCATTATCATTATCAGACTGCGAAGTAGCGAGCGCAGAGTTTTCAAGAAAGAACAGGCAAGCAAGACAGGTGATTGTTTGGGGACATATGTCCCAAAGGGTGTACCAAACGTGACGTCAGTGCGTCACTATACCTCAAATTTGTGTGCGGGTGTTCCGGCTGTCCCTACATCCCATGTCTTGCGCTGACAAAACGGTCTGGCGACATGGGGCTGTAGTTTCATTTCACGCATGGTAAGGGTTATTGGGGACTGCATTTGTCCCGCATCAGCTGGACTGACGATGATGACGATGGCTTTGTTCTAACACTCACTGTAGGCGGTTAAAAAGACGGCTAAGCTGAAAGCGGCCATCTTATAGGTCTCGTTCCAGTTCTGACGAATCCGGCAAGGGCTTCGTAAAGACGGCTACGAACTCAGAAACGATGCGGGTTGCTTTTCTGTCCGAACAAGATGGCGGCAGAGCAAAATGCTTGGAAACTCGACGGGAAGATCGCCCGCACACATGGAAACGTATAGTTGCGCTTTCTTGTGCTCATAATGTAAGCTACGTTGTGTTTTTCGTAGGTTCGCACATGGAAAGTGTTAAAATACAGCGATAGTATATGCTTATCTTAGTTTGTTTTTTCTCTTGAACGCTAGTTATGTGGCGTTAAGTCTAGGCCACATGCAAGCGATCTTGCGCGCGACAGAGACAAGCGACGCGATGGAGATGGCAGTCGCGTTCGCTAGTCGCCTACAAGTTGTACGGTCTCGAACCACACGCGAGCGACGACATTGAGCGATGTCTCCCCGGTGTTGCCGGTATGAGGGCAGCAAATACGCGCCGAAACTGGCGTGACGCGTGCTTTATTAATTTAAGTTGATGAATTTTATTGTAAAGAGCAGCATAAATATTGCACTGGGTTCTTATCCTTGCACGTATCAAACTTTAGTCGTTTGCTCGTTCGGTGCGACAATCGGTAGTACGTACTTGACTGATATGTGCATCCCGTTCCGGCTTCGCGCTACTGGCTAGTCGCTCATAGTACTTCCGGGCGACGAGTAACGAATTCTACACTTCCAGAACCGAGCGATCGAGCGACAAGAACGAGCGATCTGTGCACGCGACGGCCCGCTTTCGCTCTCATGCAGTGTGGGCTTTAAGCGGCTGGGAGGTCTCCGGTCGCATTCAATTACTTGGGCTCGAAGCTGTCTTCCTATAGCAGTCAAAGTAGACTGTCTTCAATGTTGGCCAGAATTGGAACACACTATTATTATTATTTTATAAGTGCCTATTCCTTGCAGTGGAGCGGCAGCCTGGAGCGTTGCTAAGGTATTTGTATATTTTTTAAAATATCTTATTTTCTTTACAGCTACGTGACGAAGGTACATCGGGAGGGCGTCCAGTACGAAGACATGTCCAAACAGGAGGCGGTCCCGGCACCCATCAACGACTGAAGAGCAGGGCCGGTGCGACTGAGCTATCGAACACATCGTGAAATCTAATATTATGCGGCGGCCACATGAAACGCATTTCCGACGTATTATCGGCGCGTCGTCGTACAGCGTCCGCGCGTTCCTTTTGCACCTCACGTGAGTGGCGGTGTTTTCTCGGCCGAATTCGTGCGTATCGTGAGGTACTTTCTGTCGCTGACGAAAGCGTGGAGCAGTGTTCGTAGGCCTAAATTACCGCGTAGTCATGGCTAAGCGTGAAGTGGACGACGACGGCATAACCATGAGAAAATGTCGGAAACGCGTTACTTGTGGCTTCCGCTTGAGAGTTTATTATATACCGAAAGCGCCTGCCGTCGACTGCGCATGCGCGGGTATGCCGTGCCTCCGAGGTGGAAAGCGGCGATAGTGACGCTATGCTAAAACACTGTAATGACACTTACGTCTCTTGCAGCGTTTGCATGGATTCGCCAGCAACGTGTGGAATCACTACGCCTGTCGGAGATGCGAGTTGGCTTTAGCGAATCCATGTAAGCAGCTTACACGTTGCATCAAAGGAATGGGGATGTGGTGGGGAGGGCAGGGTTAGTGAAGGGTTGCTTGCGATACTGCTGGTGTGGGGTGCTTCGGACGCATGATACGACGCGCCTCCACCGTCGCGCGACACGCTACCTCGGCAACGACGGCGGGTCGTGTTGAACCTGATGTGTCAGCAAACGCGACGAGTTAGTTATAGAATGTCCTAGAATACTCAGTATTCTAGGTCACTCACTTAGTAACTAGCACGGCTTCGCTTACGCACTTGGCACAGACACAAGTGCGTCGCTGCGCATGCGCGTGGCTGCCTCCGTGATCTGTGCGCACACGCCGGGACTACTACGCCAGTTGCTCGAAGAGCGATGAAGCCTGCTTTCCGACTCGTGCGCAATCGAGACGATCATCGGTATAGTTTCGATTCTGAGCCAATGCATAGAAGCGTCAAGTAGAAGCATTACGCGTATGGTATTAGCATGTATGGTAACGAATGTATGTGAAAAGTGTGGCCCACTGTTTCAATGGACAAACAGTCACGAGATGGGAGCGAGTTTATATATCAAGGCTGAAAGCGACCAGCTAGCTTTGCAGCGCGTACGACGTGAGGTACGTGGCGATGCTCCCTTCCTACGTACGAACCTGCTCGGTGCATTGAGAGTGCTTCCGCCAGGACCCACAGTTGTAGAGCACCCGCAAACTTTGATCGGGGCTCATGAGTGTTCCGATTAAAAGTGGACCACACGGTGTGTGTGTGTGTGTGTGTGTGTGTGTGTGTGTGTGTGTGTGTGTGTGTGTGTGTGTGTGTGTGTGTGTGTGTGTGTGTGTGTGTGTGTGTGTGTTTGTTACCTCTACCTCTGTACATGTCTGCTGGTTACGTGCCCGACGCGCTTGATTCGGTGCAATTGTCAATGCTTCTCACACATCTCTACTGGTGTGACGTAGAACCATTGTCGAACTACACAGTCATGATTACGTACCGCTGTTTGTTCTTAATGAGACTTATCACGCGCGAAGGCTGTTTCCTTCTACAGCAAACGCGCTACTCTTGTAATATCAACAGTGCATGACTGCTGCGTTAATATATATATAGTGTGTGTGTGTCGGTGCTGTCAAGCGAGTCAATGCAGAGGCTTACTGTAAAACAAAATAGAATTGACAGCCGACTTGGTTTCGTAGTCAGCACGTTCTTTCATTTTTGTGCAGCTGTGGGATCTTCTTGGCTACTTTTCACACAATATTTGCTAATGCGGTCCAGTGTTCCTAAACCAGTCCAAAGCAGTGGAATACTTTGTAGCCTGTCCAACGTTTCTGGAGTGACGCCAGAGAAAAGTTCCTAAGGGACGTTCAGCAATCGTGTCTAAAAGGGACTATACGCAATCATTCGCCGCGACATCCCTTTAGCACTTCTATGCTATACCGCTGTTTACCGCGGAATACTCCCAGGAATCATAGCAGGCGCGAAATGTTTCCCGGAATACCCATCTGGCAAACAAGCGTAATGTCATAGAGCCCAGAAGCGCACAGACATTGTTGCGCACAGTAATAAACTAATGATTGGGTTAATTTTGTGCAGCGTACGCTTGCGGAAGAACTTACGTGCGCCACGCCAAAGCATTGTCCAAGGTCTGCACGTTTTATGAGCGTCCGCCATTTGTGCGTAGATCTCTGTTACTCAGGTTCTTTCTGTCGCTCAAAGTTTGGAGAAAAAAAATCCGTCCATTTTTACATACGCATGCGTGGTCGTATTTTCCATCGATCACTTTAAAGTATACCTCTGCGTTGCATAACGTCCGCCGTGAGTCATCGCTGTACGTAGCGGCAGTGTAGACTCGAACTGTACACAGTAGACTTGAGAACTATACGAGATGTGAAAGCAACGTTGATTGAAGGCGTGCCATTGCTTTCGTCACATCCGCTTCCGCTGGGTTGGCCAATCAACGCGCATCGATAGTGGCGGATCGATAAGGTCACAGCAACGCTCTGCTGCCTGCCCATGGTTTTCACATTTGCAACCAGTAGTAGGTAAACGTATGTGTACAAGTTTTGCTGGAGGAAACTGTAGAAGATTATGTAAAATTATGTGGAAGAGGCATCCGCTCCAGTGCGTATGCAGTCGTTGTGCAGTTTTCGTCAAAAAATGGGAAGACTACTGCGCGCAGAACTCTCGGAAAGCCAGGAACTGCGCAAAACAGAAACGGAGCACTCGTGGCGACGTTACGCTTAAATTTACGCGCTAGCTTCTCGTGACGTCACATTTTCAGAGCATACGCTTCAGAACTAGTCACAAATTATTTTTATCAATAAAACAAGTTAGTTTGCGTTCGAAAGTAAGCGAACACTAAATCAGGCAGTTCTTGGTAGCCTTCCCCGCATGAAAATGGCCGAAATGCGCTAAATGCTGCCGCGTCCTTGACATAACTGACTTAATGCACTGTCGTGTAATTCAAAAAGAAAAAAAAAAGAATAAGATCAGTTCGGTGTTCATTATCTCCCGCTGATAATCAACCTCCTTCAGGTTCTGGGTGAATTTCACTTTTGAAGCACGCTCATCATTTCCTGTTTGGATCGTGCTGCAATCTGCATTTCACACTTTATCGTCCGTTTAAGTTGTTGGTAAAATGAAAGGAGGAGGGTCATACTCTATGCATGCAGCTTTGCAGCTTTTGATCGACCCGCGACCTCCATGATTCGGCCCGGTTATATATCAAGTAGAAAGCGGGGAGTGGCCCGTGTATATTTGACGAAAACTGTCGCCTCATGCGCGGAAACTTCTTTAGCGTACTTGCCGTATTATGTGCTGCGCTGCACTAGTAACGTACTCTTAATTTAGTATCGACTTCTAAACACGAAGAGCGTGTTTCAGTGGGTGGGGCTTTCCGAAAGACTTTGCTTGCCTTTCACCGATAGCCATGACAGGGTGGGCCCTATCCATGTTTAGTTTTTGGACGTTGTGCGTTTTACTTATACGCATCGGTGATCTACGCGGGCACAGTTCACTCAGGTGTGTATTTGTATAGAAAAAAAAATTGTGTCTTGCTTTTATGCAGGCTATTAAAATGTCGCAACAGTTTTGTTTTTGCGTCCTTGAGTTCCAAACGTCCCGGACTCACGATGAATGGACGCAGCCCACTTGGTACTTGTGCAAAGACCGTGAAGCGCGCGCGGTTAGGTCAAACGAGCAGTTTGTGATTTTAACCAGTAAGAACTACACTGGGATTTTTTCGTTTACCTGCTTAGCTCTTGTCGACCGAGCTTTTAAAATGTCTCATCGTCAGTGCTACTGGTGACATATTTATTTTTCGTTACTTCGAGTAGAAGTAAGCTTTGATCAAACACACATTTTTTTTTACTTTATCACCCGTTCGAGAAGAACGGGCTCGTCGGTTCAGAAAGTGGGCCGATTTCACAATGCAAACTTCAAGGGGACCTTGCCATTTCACAGGTGTACATCTGTGATGAAAGGTACGCTGACCAGAACGTTGCATGAAAAACAAAATTTCTTTGTGCCTGACGCGCACGGCCCAACATTGACGAGTGCAGTTAAGTTCGGGCTGCGCTGTTGGACGCCCACGCTGTGAAGAAACGGGGGTTTGGCGGCAGAAGCCTTGGTCCGTATATCTTTGATCAAAGGTGTATCCCTCAGCAATCTACTCGTGTTCAGATTACCTTTTCTGAACTTCTAACCACAAAATACGTATCCCTTAGGGAGCAAACATGCTTGCGATTCGTTTTTGAGTGTTTCATGATCTAAACTGTTACCTGTATAATTAGAATCGCTCAATAAAGAAAAGTAAGTACATTTGGGACCGGTGTTGTGATGTTAAAAAGGTGTAGCACAATTCTGTTGTTTCTAACCAATTCTTCACTACGGGTTCGATACGGCCTTGCCAAGGACAAGGCCATCTTCGCCGAATTCGACATCTGCTTGTTACAGCATATAGGAAGATTAAACGTGGCAGAGAAACCTACTAGCGGCAGACCGAATGCAGCTAGCTGTATCCGGAGAGCAGCACTTCCGGTGGCGTCATGTTGTGGCGCTGTAATAAACCGCAACGAGTTGTTCTCGGAAGTTGGTCAACAGTGGCCAAACAATGGACATCCCTTCAACCATCCTTTCGACAAGAGGGACTTGTCTCGGTCAGGGGGCTTGACCGACTAATCGACAACCCATGTTTCTGTGTTCAAGAGGCCTCGATCCTTATTTGTTGATCGCGCACAATAAAGCACGTTGCGTGTATGCTCTTTTCTAATACTCGTTTTTGCGATTATGAAAAACATTCCAGCACTTTGGTTCTTTTCAAAGAAACGCATATATAGGCTTGTAAACTTGTAAAAAAGCCTTAGCGTCACGCAATCTCGAACACTAATTACCATTTTTATAGTGTTTTTTTCCGCCTTGTGAGTAGGTAAGTGCACCCTTGTGCTTGCCACGACATGTGCTTGTTTCTGCAGGCACATGCATATCTGCATAAACAAAAACTAATGCTACTTGATCAGGTGTGGATGTGTCCGAGTGAATATACAGTATTGATTAGGCTTAGTTTTAACCGGAGACAATGCTTCCACGTTAAAAATAATTTTTAAACAAATTTATTAGAATGTTTCAGGCCAATACTTGGTGGAGAGGTGAAACATCTTGCGACAGCAAAAATAAGCTGAAGCATCACTGAATTATACGAAAAATAATAAAAACGAGATGTTTGCTAGAGCGGATATTCGGGCTAGTTTGTTATTCTTGATGGCCTATTGGCGCGTAAAACGAGAGACTTAACGTAGAAGTCTGCATTTCTGTTAGGTCCGTGGTTTTACGCGCTGTTATTAGAAATGTTTACAGTGACTGTCTTAATTTTATGCTTAAGAACCCACGCTACTTTGTGTCGACAAAATGCGCACCGCTTGTGGGAAGGATGGATGGATGGATAAAATTTTATTTGATCTATTTAAATGTGGTTGGGCCCCTAGATGTCCGGGAGCCCCCTGGCCGACATCTCTAGGCAGGCCCGGTCCACCAGCCAGAGCTGGTCATCCGAGCAAGTGGCTTGTGGGAAACGGGTGGTGCACTGCTTTCCTGAAAGAGTTTCCTTGCCCCCGTATTCAGAAATGCGCCTTAACGTAAGGACACGGCACGACTTCTCGTGCACGTGATAGCGCGTGACGTGATCGTGCCCGAGGTGCTTATTGCGTTTCCTTCGGCATGTTCGCGTCAGGCCGTTATCTATTGGAACAATGTCGAGTCGTGGCTTCATGGTGGGATTTATTTCTGAATACGGGAGTCGGACAAGTTAGATCGCTTCAACATCTAGAAAGGCCGCACGAACCGTGCAACGTGCAGTCATTCCTAAACGATTGAGAAACATGATTTACATTTTGGTTCACCGATTGCCACTGGTCCCGCTAGTGCCCATATATAGGGCGCTAGTGGCTCATGACTGTTGCAAGGCTTAGAAGAAGATTTACTTATGGTCTCATATTCCTTGTTACTTGTGAGTACGCTCTTTCAAAAACACGCAGATGAAAACATCCTTATGTTCTTCGTGAATGGTGAACTGCAGTACTGTCGATAGTAGTAGTTGGACGCGAACATAAGTTTACCTATGTCAAGACATGTGATCAATTATGAAACTCGTATGGCTAGACGTCGACGCGATAGTATCACGAGGTCGAAGGCGATGTTTGATGTTCCTCGAGTGCACATGCGCTGTACTCGAGATTTGCTGGTGATCGACCTAGCTTCTTCCAGGTTTTACTAGGCTTGGCTTACTAGGTGTTACTAGGTTTTGCTACGAAATGCTAAGTGCTGCTAGGCACGGTATCCCGAATCGGCTCGCCGCCGACGCGCAGATTCTCGCTTGGCCGCGCTTCCAAGATGAGCGGCTTCTTTGGGTGTCCGGATCTTCTTTGGTCGTCCCATGTCAAGGCTACATGTACTCGTCACAGAGTCGAGAGTCCTGCCGCGCTCCGAGCTTTATCTCCCCGGTGACGTCACGGCCAAGCTGCGCCTCCACACTTGCCGTAGTGTGGCTGGTCGAAACCTGCTGAGCCGCCGCCAGAGGCGCCGGCTGCAGTCACGGACACCGCGCGCGTTCGGCGCGAACGCGGGGAAACGCGGACGGCGTCGGCAGCAGCTCTGCGCGTTGCCTCGTTGGTGCTGCTACAATTTCTTTCTCTCCTTCTCTCGCTCTCATTTTCTCTTTCTCTCTCCCGAGCATAGCGCGTGCCGCGCGCATGCTCTCCTTCTTCTCCTTAACGTCCCATGTCAAGGCAACATGTGCACGGCACGGAGAGGTGAAGCACACGCCGCTCCGCGAGGCGATTGCTAGGCAACGCGCAGTGACGTCATCGCCAGCAGCTGCTTTAGTTCGCACTATGCGGCGCAACCAAGCGCTTAAACAGCTCCGCTATTAAAATTTCTTAAATCCCCGCTGATATTTGAGTGTTCAATCATAGCATTAATATTGTAAATTGTACTGTTTAGGAAAATTAATCTGTCTGTTTTGATCACTAAATTGCACATAAACTGTATTTTCAGAAACAGTATCTAAATATTCAGGTGCCCAATTCTTGGACAATCCCGCAGAGTGGGTACATGCCATGTTTTAAGGATATGTTTAAGGACATGTTTAAGGACATCATCCCGACCCTGTGGAAGTGGATGTCCAGCGAAGCTGTTGAAAACCACTACTACAACTGCTAAAGGGGGTATGCAATGCTTTATGACTTTAGAATAATGCTTGTGTTCTTCAGTTGGCGAGTGTACGTTTATACAGCCATGTTCTTTCCTCGCCAGACGAGTTTTCGTCAAACCCTAGACTTCATATAGAATAATGCTAGTAGTGTTGTTTTAGAGTAATGGTAGTAATGATAATTTGGACAGCGCGCAACAACATTGAAATCGGTTGCAAGGCTGGGTATTTTATATACGAAAAGCTAGGGTCATCACTCCCCACGTGGCAAGCGATTGCGCAACTGTAATATTTACTGGGAAACGTATGCGGTGAGCGCTACGTGCTTCGCGTTGCTATCACGAGCGCCTTAACATCAATTACGTGGTTCGGATGTTTCTTTTAAGCTTGCTCTTTATTGAAGCGTATGCTGTTCTGCATGTTGCAAGCGTGATTACAAAGAATGTATGCACCGTTCGCTTCACTTTGCTGATTGCTTGTAGCCTCTGCCTTACGGGGGGTATGAGCCATTTCTCTGCCCTGCACTGCCGCCGGGATCGGCCCACCATTGTTTTCAGTCGACGTTACGCCACGAAGAGATCTCGGGATCCTAGCTATATAGACAGCTTCGTTGAAAAAAATGTCCGGTTCACCTAAATATAAGAAGAAATGAAGAAATGCAATCCCATATAGGCTTGGCTTGCGGCCGGAACAGGTAACTACTATGCTATAGGGAATTGAGCACTTGTCTCGTGCTCTGAAGTGTGCAAAGGAACCGCTTCTAGCACTGTTGCCAGATTTAAAAAAAAAGGCATTGCTGGACATCTAAGGATACCCCTAAAATAAGACGGCGAGTCGGCTGCTAAAACAATACCGCGCCTCACATATACAACAGAAATTCTATGGGTTACCTCTGTAAATAAAATGCTCACTTGCATTGCGATTTAAAGAAACTGCTGTCCGGAAAACGACGAAGAGTTTAAACTATACGCTGCCTGCAACCATACCCGAATTTTCAGTTCTGACAACCTCGCATCTATTTTGTGCCTGCCGCCAGCTTCTTGGCTGATCCCCTGCGGCGAATTCTTGCCATAATTCTACGCTTCGCCGATAGAAAATGTGGAGCGGAGGGACGCTAACCGGTCTGGCTGGCTACCCTACACAAGATAAAGGGGACTATAGAAATAGGAAGAATTGGGAGGAGGGGAGTTTAACAATCGGCAAGGTTAGAAGTGCTAAGCCCAGCTAGCAGATAGATAGTTAGCACATTATACTCACCTTAGTTTAGCTATACTCTTCGGTAAAGCACTTGGGCCTAAAAAGTTAATACAAACTAGCCGAACCCTGGCTGCGATCGGGGCCATGCGCGACAAGAGACGGCCTCTCTCGGGTCATTATTTCCTTCACTGCCTCCCTGTCATCTGCAAGTTATATTTTTTCGCGCACAGCCTTTCGCCTCACTGACCTTCAATCGTCGGCGTGCTTTTGTTTTAAAAGAAGGAGCAAACGACAATGAGACACCTGTGATGGAACACTTCATTTGACTGCGGTGGAAGGTTCACGACTCGGTGAAAAGCCGCGGCCCTTGGTTCTCTGCGCGGGTCACCTTAGCTCCATGCTTGACCTGGCTATTTGCAGCGGTAGCGGTTCTTGCACGACCACAGCTTCCTGAACTTGGACGAATACTGGTACGGGATGTTGACGCGCTGCTTACTGGTCACCGTCGACGTGGGCTGCAGCGAGACGCCGTAGCTTCGGCATTTGCTCATGGCCGTATACAGATAGAAGAAGCGCTCGCGGTCGTAACCAACCAGAGGGTTCACGCCGGATGTCGACAGGAGGACGAGCAGCAGCCTTTCGCTCCAGAAGACCGAGATCTCGTCGGCGTAGGAGAGGTGTAGCGCGCTGTCGCGTATGCCGGGCGTCAGGTACGGACCGTAGCGGGTCGCAGCGCATGCCTCGTAGCCGGCGTAGCTCGCCAGCGTCGTGTTGTCCCAGTAGTTGCTCAGCTCAAAGATGGGGGCCAAGGCGTACGCAAGCTTCCAGGTGGCCGCCACGGCGTGCAGGTAGAAGGCGTCGCGGGTGCCGGGCAGCGTCGTGTTGAACAGCGCCATGGGGACGTACACGGTGTTCTCGGCGAACGAGTAGATGGGCATGGTGTCGAAAACCGAGCCCTGCCACTCCGGCTCCGTCAGGTACTTGTCCAGAGGTCGCGGTGACAGCGCGGCAAGCATGCGTCGGCGCCAGACATGCGAGTACATGTGGAAGACGTCGGCGTTCCGGTTGGGAAGCAGCCGCCGGTTGTAGGCCTCAAGCAGCGTGTCGTTCAGCAACCAGCGCGGCAGGAACGTCTTGAACTCCATCATCATCAGTATGCGCAAAAGCTTCTTCTTGTCCTCTGACGAAAACTTCCAGGGAACGATGGCTCGGGTGAGCACAGTTCGCTTGACGATGCCGACGAAGCTGTCGATGTTCTGCCAGTACGCGGCTGGCTTGGTCGCGTACAGGTCGTAGAGGTAGAAGAGCGGCAGCGCCTCTTCCGAGAGCCGGAGGCAGACCTCGGCCTTGAGCCAGACCATCTTGTCGACGCCAGTCAGCTGGTACATGCGGGCCCTCACGATGTTGTTGGGTATCTCGAAGATGAACGGAGACAGGTGAACCAGCAGCCGGAAGCCGAGGTAGTTGAGCATGTGCTCGGGTCCGAGGTAGCGGAAGACGAAGTCCAGCGCCCTCGCCACGAGCGGGTTTCTCAGGAGAACCGTGGAGTTGTCCGAGACGTTGACCCTGTCCGGCATCAGCCTTCTGATGTACAATTCCAGGACGCCCAGATCGCCGAGCGCGGTCGTCACGTGCGAGAAGGTGCAGAAACGGCGCTCCGAAGCCCTCCTGGTGGCGTGGGCGAGGATGAGGGACACCAGCTGGATCTGCTCCTGGACCTTGTAGACGTCCCGAGATGTGTGCGCGAAGTAGAAGAACGACTCGGCGATGAGCTGCCTGTGCAGGACCAGGGCCCTGGCCTTCATCTCGAACCCGGCGAGGTCGTCCTTCCGCAGCAGCAGAATCGGGTCATCCACCTCGAACGTCCGGTCTTTGGAGCTGCCGAAGACTCGCACGCTCACGAGAGCCGCGAGACCCAGGTTGAACGCCAGTCGAGAAGCGGTGACGAGCACGTTGGTGAAGGTTACGTCGTGGTGGAGCGGTTGGGTGTACGGCCAGCCACCCAGGCCAAACTCGGCGAGCTGCTTGCGAGCCACGCCTAGGCTGCGCCGCTCTCGCGAGTCTGTCTTCATGCACTGCTCGAAGAGCACGTCGTTAGCCAGGTCGAACTCGAACGTCGAGCCGTTGGCCGCCGCTGGCTTCTCGGCCATCTCGGCCAGCGCTCGAGTCAAGAGCGTGTTGAGCACCGAGTCCACCTTCTCTTCGTCATGCGCGCTGTAGCCGCCGTGCGACCGCGTCCAGACTCCGCAGGCGAACTCGTGGAAGTCGTCGCACGGCTTGACCGTGTGGTTGATCCAGCGCTGGACGGCCACCGTCTCCTGGACGCAGTACTCGTACTGGTCGCACGGGAGCTCGGGCATGTGCTGCGCGGCGTCCAGCGGGTCTCCGCTTCGCGCCGTGAGCCTCAGGCACACGACGAGCACGACCAGGGCGACGCCGGCCGAGAGGAAGGACAGGGCGAAGCAGACGAGCTTGCCGCCACCGTGCGGCGCCTGCGGGGTCCGGAAGTGCGACGAGCCGGCGCCCTCGAGCGACCCGTAGCGCCAGAGAGACAGGCGTCGCTCGCGCAGCTTGCGGTCGATGGAGGCCGTCGGGTTCCACTGCAGGCTGCGCTTGAAGGACAGGCGACCGGTGAAGATGGAGTTGCCGGCCGCCGAGCGGATCGCGGCGTCGCCGCCATGATCCACCGAGAAGCGCGACCAGCCGCCGTAGGCCGCCGACACCGACGAGGTGGTGGACGACGAGGCCGGGCTGTGGCGGTGGCGGCCCCGGAGCGAGGCTTCCGAAGCAGCCGTGTCCAGGTTCTCGTAGGTGATCTCGGAGAAGAGCTGCTGCTTGGGAATCGGCTCCGGCGTGTCGCCGCGCTCCAAGCCATGGCTGCTGGACATTGGGCTCGCCGTTTTTGTCGCGTGTGGGGGCCCGCGGCGCAGGCCACCTGGAAGGCGCGCGTTAACGAAGACCGGTTAGCTTCTTCGCCTTCAGCACAATCCCGCGTGATAAGTGGCCATAACGCCCTGTCGCTGACACCGTTATTGCCACGCACAATGCGGACACCTGAGCTATACCTTGTCATTGAATAGGAGCCATCCCAGCGACCGGTCTCCCAAGGTTGTATTCGTTAAAATTCCAAGGGCTGACGGTGACCAAAACAAGAGCGTAAGCTTTCGTGAATCAGGGAGCCCTTTGTTCAACGTGGACCTCTAGTTGCACCAGGTCGTCATCTGATGAGCCACCTTTTGAACTCTGCTTTCGTTCCTTAAACTCTAGGCGCTATTCACAGCGACACTCCCATCGAAGGACTCAAATGTGATCTTATAACACGAC
Source organism: Dermacentor silvarum (assembly GCF_013339745.2). Classification (NCBI taxonomy): domain Eukaryota; kingdom Metazoa; phylum Arthropoda; class Arachnida; order Ixodida; family Ixodidae; genus Dermacentor; species Dermacentor silvarum. The sequence goes on from NC_051164.1 coordinate 90,344,645, forward strand.
GCTCTGAAGTGACAACTACATGTACGACATTTGTAAGAGATCTCTGGCGCGGCGAATCCGCCTATATTTCAAACGGCGAGATGTCTAAGGTATTATCAGGGCTGTACGTAACGGTGTTGCGTTTAGACGTAGGTTAAAGTTATACAGAACACCACTCACACAGAGGGAGTAAAGAAAAATGCATATCCAACGCAGCTGTAGCTTTCGTGAAGCGTTTACGTGAACGCTACAAAACGATATGCAATGCGTAGAATTGTCTTTATTGTCATCTATGCAACGTGTAATATCATGCAGTGCCTATGTTTATGCACCGTACCGGTATAACAACAATGGGATGAAATGTTTATGCGCTACACCGTTCACAATATAACCCGAAATGCAAACAGCATTTCATACGTATGAACACTGCGAGACGTCGACACAGCGATGTCACGAAGACGAAGAGGATGTTCATCGATGTAAGAATTGGGAGGACAGACGTATGTCAAAAGATGTATGACGCGATACATGAGAGTAAGATTACTTTTTTTTAATTTCATTCTTGCGTCTATGACCTAACGGGAACTGGGGCGCGCACACGTACTATAGGTATACACGCGACGCAAGGAACGCGCCTATTCGGCAAGGCAACAGCAGCGACGGTTCAAGCACTTTGATCAACACGCCCCCAACAATTTTTTTTTCTGCTATAGGGGTGTGGGGAAGGTCAGGGGAAGACGTCATGGAAGGACTTTAGCCACGGTACGAAAAATCCGGGAGGGTGCGGTACGAAACCTCCACTTTATTAACCGGGAGGCTGCATCTCGTCGGTTAGAGCTACACGGAGGGAGGAAAGAAAGTGCAGATCCTACACACATGGTCGAATCTCTGAAGAGAAGCTTTCGTGGAGCTAGCCTGGCCAAGGCAACCACCTGTTACGCCACCCTTTTTTCCCTGCTGAGCTCCTGGAAAATAGGTCTTCCAAGTATTGGTGGACCGTTTTAGGGAACTTATTTAGGAAACCCACTTATTCTTACACCGTGGTAGCACCTACTGACACCCTCGTCACGATTGGCCTCGCCACCCGCTCTCCCGCTTTACCCTCGCGAAACTCTGCGCACGTTCAGTGGCTTGAAATCCCCACTTGCCTATCACATGGTGAGGGCCATTTTACTTTATATCCTTCATGACTAGGCTTCAAAAATTTCACGCGAAGGTCCCTTGCAGTCTTTTTCCTTCCTCCATGACCCCTCTGCACTGAGAACAGCATAGCAGCCGCACGACGGGCCACGGCGGAATACGCCTCAGTAATTCGTTCTATTCGTTTGTCGATTTAGCCGCAACAGACGTTCAACTGCGGGAAATCGAGGCTTAAGCGCTTGCAGCAAACGGTCGCGCGTGACAGCGAGCGTTTTAAGGTTTAGCGCTAACGCAACGTTCCCAGTTTTCCGGGGAAGTGCGCGGAACGAGGCAAAGGAAGCGGTGTATAGGAGCGAAGAGAATTTCCCGGCCGTGCCGAGGGCTCACGTTGCGGTCCTGGATCGGGAGCTCTGGAGCCGTGCCGGGGGAGCGAGCGCGCCGGGCTCACTCGTCCGCTTCTTCTGCTTCTTCTGCCTCGCGCCGCGCGTGCCTCTTCCTCGTCCTTCTTCTTCGTCCGCGCACGCCGTGATGACTGCGCTTGCTTGCAACGTCAGCCAGTCTGAAGCCGTGGTCGTCCGTGACGCAAGCGGTGCAGTTTTTGGCAAGCAGCAACACGCGACGTCATGCCATGACGTTTAGGTGCGTCATTTTCGAATTCAGGCGTTGGTGTGGCCATCTTGCGTGTAGTGCAATAATGACATCATGTCCGAAATGTTCGTACCATGGGGTATCTGCTTCCGTTACTAATCGTTTAGAAAAGGCAGAAAGAGATTGGTAGATGCTGTTCCTACAGACGCGAAAGAAGTGAGAAGGAAATTGCCGGTTCAGTATCGTCAGCGCACGCTTCAAACACAATGACGTATACTACTCATGGGTAAAGAATTATACTATAGGCTCCTTCAAGACAGCAGAGAATGCAAACTATAACAGATGACATGACATGACTTGCAAGGAAACTCGTAACCGTTCTCACACAAGTGTCACGCGACCACTGCATTCACTTTCCATTAATGCAAAAGCTCACCTGACGCAGTGAGTCAGTCTTTCTTTAGAAGCTTCGGATGACTAATTAAGTGGTAGGCCACATTGAAAAGTCAATTCTTTCCCCACAAGATTTATGTTTTTATTATACATTTTCTGCATCCCCAAACATTCATGAACATCTTGCAAAAAGTTATCTTCCTATCATCATTAGTTTGGGAGTTACAGTGATTTTTCCAACCCATACGATCGTATTGCAAAACCAAAAATCAGTACTATTTATTTTATATAAATATTATTCAAAATACTTCTTGCATTTTATGTTGTTGCCGAGCAGCCACGCGAAGAAGTAGAGACTCTAGTGAATCTCATGGGAGCTCCAGCTATGAAGCTGGTGCATTTTAGGCATTTGTGTAGTTTTTGACATCTTTAACATGGTTTGAAGATTTGCTAACGTTTTTCTCAAAGCAAGATTTTGCTTGACCTCATGTTACGCAAACATTGATAACTCTGTTTCGAATGAACATTCTGATATGAAATTTCGCACACTCATTCCTCACATAGAGATGTGTGCAACGAACTAGAACAAAAGAAATTAATACAATATTGCTGCATTTACAGCTCATATTGCAAATTACTTTGGTCCAAATTGGCAATTTGTTTCACTTTGCTTAGTTTTTCGAACATTACTTTCTTAATTTTTATCACTGTGCACTTATTATAGTCCATTGCATAGATCTTACACTTAGCTACATAAATGTCAAATATTTACTAATTCGGCAATTCATTAGATACTTAGAGACTTACAGCACTTCATTAGCAATTAGACACTTAGAGCAATTCATTAGATATTTTCATCACATTTTATGACAGAAATTACCTGCCAAAAAATAAAATGAACCATCTTCTGAACTTTAAATAGTTGAATAAGCTAAATAAGACATGCTTATTAGAAAAAAAAGTTGTTTAAATCCTCGCTTCTGATTACATTTTTGTTTTCTTCTAGACAGTAGCTAGATACTCTCCGTCGACATAGGAAAAGGTGGAGGGTATGCAATGCCTCGACGAGGGTAGACAGTATCGTGAAAGTAAATAAAACGTAGCGATATTTTATTAAGTCGAACCTGTGAGTCCAGCCTATTCACAACTTCGAGTCCGTTCCCATGGACTCCAGCTTTGAGTCCATTCGCGGAAGCTGAAGTAAGGCGCTTCGCCTTCAGCGTCCTCCAGATTTTTTTTTTTTACATGCATTCAGATATGAACAAACAACTCAGTGGGAAGCTGGCCAACACCACGGCCGCAGAAAACTGCTTCGTTCGGGCTCGCGTTGGTCTTCAGCCACACGAACGTCTACGTGTGGTCATTTGCGAATGCCTCTGTGTGACCAAGGAAGACACCATGCTAATTTCCCGAATCAATAATTGGATACTTCACAAAACTGTCGATTCAATTTGAAATCGTTTTAATACCACCAGATATTTAACTCGTACGTTTTCTTAAAAAAAAAGAATCAGCCTCTCTATAATCAGTCTATTTCTATATTATTTGCGGAGTTTCCACCTTGCCCAGCCTTACTTTCGTGTTTTCTCTCCACTCCACCCTTTAACCGGTGGCTTCTTGGCCAATTCCCGTAGCGGGTAAGCGCCATAGTATAACGAGCAAGCATCACAGCCGCGGACATGCAAGGAGGCCTTGTTACAGACAATTTTATATAATTTATTACGTTTTCTTTTTATATCTTCGTTTACATTCTTTTGTTCCTTTATCACATATTACCACTATCTCCGCGGCCTATCCCCCACAGTGGGCCTGTGCCTTTGCACGAGCAATCGTCACGTCATCACCAACAGCCTCGCTCGGGCTCGCGCTGGTGCTCGAGCTCACGAAGAAGGTTCACCCGCCGAGGCCACGTTCGCTTAGCGTCGGCAGTCAGGGTCCCAGTCGTCCATCGAGGAGGCGTCGTCGGGTGCCGAGATACGACTTCGCCTCCTCCTCTTTCCCGTGGCATGTCGAGTCCTCGGAACGTCCTACGAACCGTCCTCTGGGCAGCGTCCCAACCTTTCCGCTGGCTGCTGCGCCAACTGGCTGCCGCCACCGGTTCCGAGGCCAGCGAGGAGCAGCCCGCGAACGCCGCCGTCCCGTCCTGCTGGTCTCTGTTGGGCGCCTCGCTCGGGGGTCGCAAGATGGAGGCGCTGCTCTTCGCGTACACCGCTGCGGCCACCATGCCGGCCGCGGCCATCACGGCCATCTTCCGGGAGCAGTCCTGCCGAAGCCTGTCGTTCGCCAAGGGCGTGTGCGAGAACCTCGCCAAGCACGAAGAAGAGCGGTGAGCGAACACTTGCAGTACGCCAGCACGTGCTGACGCGCTTGTGTGGATAACTTTGATTGGGCAGTAGTCCACTACATCTTTCTGAAGGCATCAGCGTGCTTGAGTGTGTGTATGCTAACGTGTATACACATGCGTGTTTAATCTGTCAACTGAGTGATTGACTACTCGATGGATTATGTAACTCTTAATAATTAATTTTCTATTGATTGATTGATTGATCGATCGATCGAGTTTGGCGTCCCAAAGCTGTACTCTGGGCTCTGAGAGGCTCCGCGGATTAATTTTCACCATTTGGTGTTCTTTACCATGATGCGCCTAAAACCGACCACGCAGGCGTCTTGCAGTAAAACGGAATCAAGCTGCGGGGCTTAACGTGCCAACTTAGCAGCGCACAGGCTACGAGAGATGTCATACACAGGGGTGCTCCAGATTAATTCCAACCATCTGACGTTAACTGCGCAAATAGCACACTGCGTGAGCTTACTGCTGCCATTGAAATGCGGCCACCGTGGCCGGAAATGGAGCCCCTGACCCTCTTCTCGTACCGTGTGTGCGTGTGTTTGTGGGTGCGTTCAAGTGCGTTCAAGTCTTCATGTCCTGCCTCACAATGGCCTACACTGTGCGCGCACCATCGTTTGCCAACACCGTGGGCCCTTGTTGCGTGCTCGCAGTTACAAGGCGTACGTGGTCTCCAGCCGCTACCTGCTCCTGTCGGAAGGCGTGCTCACGCTCACCTCCGCCGTGGTCGCCATCCTGGCGGGCCCAGTGTGCGACAAGTACGGACACCGGACGCTCGTGGGGCTCGCCATCGGCGGTGCCGCGAGCACCACTCTCGTGCGCGTCTTCGTCGCCTTGGGAAGCGGCCCCATGCTGGCGCACGTCTTCGCGGTCCTGCCCATGGTGAGAGCCGATGCCGTCGCTTGTCTTCAAAAGCCAACCTTGATTTGCGGACCCTCAGGGATTTTGAAGGCGAAAGCCTCATGTGTCTCATCGCTCAGTCGACCTTTAACATCCTTGAGCGAAAACCGTGTCATCGACGCGAAATCGTACGCAATGCCGAATTGGTGTTTACCACATCAACCCGGCATCGTGTCTTACCTATATTCAAACGCTTGCGCAACGGTTTTGATGGTGTGCGGGTCACCGTTGTCATCGTGTTAATTAAGATAGAGTTAATTCATGGACTCCAACCCACGAGCTTATATGGGAGTCGAACCACGACCCTTGGTGTTAAGGCGAAGTTAATTAACGCACAGGTAAATTAGAGTTAATTAAGGCAATCGAACCCACGACCTTCGGTGGGAGTCGCACACACGACCTTTGGCATTAATTAGGGCAAAGTTAATTAAGGTACATTTAATTAAGGTAGCGTCAATTAAGGCACTCGAACCCCCGCTCCCTTTGGTCGGAAGAAAACAAGTAATAAGAAGTATAGCAACGCATTCGAATGAGAATGTCAAGTAATTCAATGAATGTCTCTTCAGCGCGCAGGCTTTCGCCTCCACCCTTCTTGGCGTATGCTAAAATGACTAAATTTCTCTGACCGCGGCTGCTGGGTGCTGTTGCTGTCTTGCTTGAATAGCTCGTACTTGAACCACGTGTACTTGAACCACGTGTACTTGGACCACGTACTTGAACCACGTACTTGAACCACCTCAAGGTAGGATCGAACCTCTATCCCGCAGCACAGCAGACCAATGCTCTAACCATTAGACCGCAGTCGCAGGTATACTGCTGTTTTGTCAACATCAATTGGCTCTTCGAGATGATCGTCGCGTGTGTCTGATACTCGAATTGCGTAGCACATGCGCGCGCACCCGAGCAGATGCGAAAGGGGCTGCGTTTGGGACAGCTTGTAACGTGGCAGATGCGGTTTGGGCGGGGGCCTTCGGCTATGACCTTGCACTGACATTGCAATAGCACAGACACTTAACGCAGGTTTTCAGCACTCCTTGTGCATTTAAACAAAGCTTGGCTGCATGTAAATTCATTCTAACAAGGTGCATTGGATCTGCGCAATATTGAAATGCTCCGATAGCATTAAAGACAAGCCCCATGAAATACTAACCACGTTCTTGTGGAGCACGCCGCAGGGAGCGGCTTCAGATTGATCGATCATCAGCCATGTCGTGCTTAATTCGTCGAATCACCCTCTTCACCCTAGTTAGATCATCCTGAATAATGTTGCACCCTGCAAGGTGAAATTTTGTCCTACAACGATTATTGTCATTATTGGTCTATCCTTATTGTAACGCACTATGCCCGGCACATTCCTGTAGTGAAAGGCGTGCGGAGTACCTGACAGGAATGCGTATTTGGGCCTAAGTAGTTGATAATCATCGTCGTGAAGACAGGGTTCCGCTCTAAAGGGCATAGCATTTTAAGAGTGAAGCTAAAGCTTGATTCACGCGACGAACAAACGGCCGCTTCAATTCCCAGACCGATGCTCTGCGGCACCGAATCGCACTGTGAGCAAGGTGTTCTGTGGCGCATTTAGCACACCGTGATTCGGTGCCGGTGAGCTCCTCCACGCTTCGTCAGCGGTCTTGATCGATGACTCGGTCCGTCGTGTGAATCTGGCTCAGACATCATTGGGCCTGGTCAGTCGCTTGGAGGAAACTAATTTCTTCTAACGTCTCGTTTGTCTAACAATCTCTGCGCAGGGCCTAACAGGTGGTCACGTGCTCATGCTGGCCTGCTGCTACTACGTGGTGACGAAGCGCACCGAAGCTAGGCTCTTTCGAACCATCAGGTAAGTTTCCTTAGTCAGCCCGGAAACTTAGCAAACTAAGTTTATTAAGCGAGGTACAAAAACATTGTCTAAGGAAACTATTAAGCCACTGTTAGAGCTTGAACCATGAACGTTGTTAAGCCCAACCTACGTCGTGGTGTCTCGCTAGTGAAAATAGTGCAATTTTGCGAAGCAAACGAAGCCAATCCAGGCTCAGTCAAAGCTAAGTATACGCCATGCTCAAGCAAGACCCAGCTGTAGACAAGATATACGAGCGTATAACTTCAGATGCTTCATTTTATTACGACCTACAGTTAGGACATTCACCTACGTCCGCTAGACTGCCGACAGCAATAGGTGCGCCCCCCCCCCCCCCCCTTATCCTGGACTTTGCGAGACTGCCTCAGGTCTTCATAAAATTGTCCCATGATTCCAGTGAGCTTTTTCCGGTCAGCGATTTACCTTCCAGTTAATTGTGATAAATCTATTCTAATAGACACTCTGCGGGCTAAGTGTTCAGTGAAATTCTAATAGAAAATCAGCAGATTTTGGAGATAAGTTTGAAGAGGCTTTATTTAGGCTGGAAATATATATATATATATATATATATATATATATATATTTGTATTTGTACGGGAGCGAGCGAGAGCGGGATTAAACAAATGAAACTTGGCGAACGGGCACGCAGCTAGCGTCGTTTTTCTCGTCAAGTCTCTGACAAGGCGGACACGAGAAATGACGTGTCGTCAAAGAATTCGCAACACTGCATTGACATATCGCGAAGTACTTTAGCTATCGCAAACGTGTCGTCGACTGTTCCGAGGACACGTCGACTCCGGGTGTCGCTCCATGCTTCCTCAGGTTTTACCTGCTCGAGGTGTCCGCGCTCTTGGGCCGCGCCGTGGGCTGGCTCGTGGGCTGGTTCCTGCACTCGGTCCTCGGCCATTATGTGTCGCTGTGGACGGCGCTGGGGGTGCAGTGCTTCCTGCTGGCGACGCTGTGGGCGAGCCCCCCTCTCAGGTACGCAATCTGCTTGATTATTGCTTCGCTTGTGTGGTTTCAAAGAGCACTAGAAAGAAACGCTAGAAGGCATTTGGTGAGGTCACAACTCTGCTCGCACTTGACTGGCCAAAAGGGGTTAAGTAGACTGTCTTAAAATGACGGACAAACGTACTTGTGTGGACGCGTGCGGGGAATACCGGAGAGGACGCACGTGCGAGGTTCAGCGCCGCTGGCGACACCTTACAGCTAACGCTACAGCATTAGCTGTAGCGGTAGCCTTGAGCTAAGGTACTTCAATGTTACATCAAGAAGGCGCATGGCGAACCAATCTAGATTATATCCCAGAGGGCAATACGTTGTCTTTTTATACAGGAATAGTACCCGAGAACCCTCTTGTAAAGGGTATCATAGAACATTGTTGCTCCCCAGTACTTTTTTTTTTTTTGATTCTACTAATTCTACCGCTGACAGCATGCGTATTGCGTATAGCTAAAAGCAAGCTTTCCGGCACGGCGTACGGACGGACACGGTGATGATGATATCTCTATTCACGTTCCCTTGGAAACGGGGTGGCGACAAATACTCGCGTAGCCTGCTTTGAGCTAATCAGTATTATGTACTGGCATTGCACTCTGGCCTTTCTGCCTATCGGACATTGGGAGCTGGGGGTGTCTTCCCTAGCCAGACCTCTGTGGAAACCTCAGCGACGCTCTGTCCCGCGTGTCGTCGCCTCCTTCGCAGGGACTCCTCGGCGAGCACTGGGGTGGGCCAGCCGAACCAGCTGCGGCTCCTGATGAGCGCGGACAACGCGCGCGAGGCGGCCAAGATGTTCGGCGGCCACCGGAACATCCGCGGCACGCTCAAGCTGCTGTTCGCGCTGCAGGCGCTCATCGCCGCCATCAACTACGGTCGGTGCATATAGGCAGTGTTGCCAACTGTAGCTGGTTTTGTAGCGCAACATTAATGGCCCGTTCCTGTGGCGAACGTCGGCGGCGGCGTAACCGAACGCACGAGCACAACAGCGAACGATGAAAGACGCGAGCCGCGAACGGCGGAGACCAATGAGAGCGGCCCCTTCAGTGACGTGCGCGCTAATAACTGGTTTCATGCGGACCTGCCCGACCGTTCGATGCGTACTCGTATCTGGTGCAGCCGGACCGCTACTTTCGTACTATCGTCTGCTCGCGTCAGCTCTCGCTCGCGCTTATTTGGTTTGCTTGGTTTTGTCTCGTTCGCGCTTGTTTCGATTGTCATGGTTTGCGAGTGTTTTGTAATCTGATTGTACGTGCGACGCGAATTGTGTAGTACTTTCTGGAAGCCAAGCGGCACCAGCGATCAGACTGGAACCTTCATGTATAAAAGGCGACGCGCTTGACCCGCCGATCAGATATACGAAGATTGCCACCAACTCTGCTACATGTCGTTCTCAAATTCTTTGCCTCAATATATCGCGAAATGAAAGCATTGTAATGAAGAAGAAGAGCACACGGACAAGGCCAGCCAGATCGACTGTTCAGTGCCTGCAGTGCAACCAGTAGGCCTGCCGGATCGCCAGTGCTTAGCACGAGTGGGAGCCGTTCGTGCAACCAGCTGTTCCTGCTCTGCGTCACCTGCCTTTTCGATTACCAACAGACGCTACCATCTGAACTGTTCAGTACACCCCTTTACAGCATATATAGAGCTGCGCTCAAATTTTGCATTAGGGAGTATCTTAATCGTCGGTGAATTTTTTGGCTACATCTAACTGGATTTCAGTGTGATTAGGCAAAGGTACCCCTTTAACGGATAACAATTCATCAAAATTTGTCGTTTTCTTAGCTTAGTGTTTACGGATTCACAAGAATATTTGCATTACATTCGAGAGTTCGGCGAAACACCGTGTGGTCCGGTAAAAACATTATACAGCAATAAACGACTGTGTTCCGTCAAACTCTTGATTACATTATTATAAGAAATCAACATGAGCAACCGGCCGTTACGATTGTGAACAAGAGATCTGCACGGATCCCGAAACGTCAAACATTTTCTATTTAATTTTTTTGGCATCGGTCAGCGTCTTGTTGTACGAATACTGCATGTTTATCTTGTAGCGCCACTGTCATCGGCACTGCCCACAGTCTTGTTGAACAGTTTGCGGGTCTTTCGCTGGCTCCAGTCGTCGTGTTGTTGTGCTTTGCAACGTGTATTCTGGAGTACCTTGAATGTTATTTTAATGAAATCCTGTCACATTTATGAGATGGCAACAGTGATTTGCAGTTTTTGTATTTTAGAATACAGCCATTTCGATGAGCGGCTTTGTTCGCGCGCAGAGCCGTTTACCGTACACTAAGTGACTTATTGGAAACTCCGGGGGTTGGTACGTCATTGTGACGTCATGTACTTCAGTTGTTCTTTTTTTTTGCGGGGGGGGGGGGGGGGGGGGGGCATTAGGGCGAAGCGTTGTGGCTTAGTAAAGGTTCTTGAAACTTGTTAGGCGAACCGTTTGGTTATTTTATAATGCAATGTAGTCCATCTTTGCCGATAAAAGATTGGCTAGACCCGAGCAGATACCGTCAAAATTCATGACGTCACAGCGTGCTTGTGCGGGAACTTGGCGGTGGCGTCGCCCCTCGTCTTGCCCGCGCGCATCGAGGCACCCTGCGCAGAATCGAGACAAAAAATTTCTCGAGAGTTGTTTCCCATCGCGAAGCACGCGTCTGCGGCACAAATGTAAAACCTGCATTGCCCTCAATGCACGTTTTACGTTCTTTCATGCTTCTTTTCTGGCTTATTCACAAGCCTCTTCTCACCGGAAGAGGGACTTATCTTTTCGGTATTGTAGAAAGGTTAGTTTACTAATACAGCTCAAATTATTTTTTGCTCTTTGATGTGTTTTTAAAAGAAATTGACAGTTACTTAGGTATCCTTATATGATTTGAATGCGAAAGCATTGTGACTTCTCTTATTAATTGGTTGCGTCCATGATACGTGACGTCATACTTTGTCACGTGTCCTTCACAACTCTGCCTTAATCCACTATAATCCACTTTGCTCTAATTTGTACCAACCTTAATCCACCTTAATCTACATTGCTCCAATTTGTACCAACCTTAATCCAATGTAACGTCGCCGCCAGATGGCTGCGACGTGACGTGTGCAATGACGCGCACACTAGGCACACCTTTAGTCAGCCAGAACCGTGGAGCCGATGGCGTCGGGGAAGCCTGCCCGTCTTGCGCCTCGGAGGCCCGGGTTCGACTCCCACCCAGACCAAATGTACCAAATTTTCTTTAGCTATTAATTTGCTTTGTTGACAGGAACCTCCATGATAAATGTGACGTCAATCCGAGCATTTTTCGACGTGTTCTTACTCTTTGCGCCGTCGGCCATATTTTTCCTACAATCGCATGGTCACGCCCGATTTTCTGCCTCATGGGAAATAAATGCTCTCGCATTAAAACACTCAAAACGTGCGCATCACGTATTGTCGGTGCAGGTCCCGATGAGATCCTGTACCCGTACGCCCGGCTGGTGTACCGCTGGTCGTACTCGCACTTCGCGCTCGTCACGGCCATCGGCGGCCTGCTGGTCGGCGTCATCGGCGTCTTCGCCGTCGGCTGCATGCGCGTCGTCGGCGTCAACGACGTCACGTTCGTGAACATCGGAGCCACCTTCGGAGGCGTCCGCGACCTGATCATCGGCCTGGCGCAGCTGCCTGCCGTGTTCTACTTCAGTGAGCTATACCCGTCTGTGTATTGTACCTATGCGCCATGCGTAACGTTGAAGAATACTTGTATTTGCACCTTCTCAATGCCTGAACACAACAGGTGGGCCCGAAACTTGGAAAAGTAACAACGAAACTTGAGATGACGCTAAGCACAGCGCAACGAACGATCCTATACGAAAGAAAGCAAACGACGCTGAAACCGGTTGACGTATAGAGCAAGATGGCGGCATGGGTTAGAGAGCAAACTAGTGTAGGTGACATTCTAGTCGAGATCAAGAAGATGGGATTGAGTTAGGCAGGCCATGTTAGGCAGGCCTTGTGCCTAAGGCAGATAGATGATAATTGGGCTATTATCGCGATAGCGATTGAACGCTCACTCGAGGCGCTGCCGCCGTTGTGCGCTATCGACTGCGCACGCGCGGCTCGTGCGCAATGGATTGCAAAACCGACGAAGCTACGTGGATGCACCGTTAACCCAGTGGCGGAGGGAGGCCTTCGTTCTTCTGCACGGCTGACATGAGCGTTCTGCGCATGCCAGAGCAAACTAACGCTCAAGCCGACCTCTCTGCCTTTCTTCAAATAAACCTCTCTCGCTCTCTCTCTCTGCGCATGCGCCCTGAAAGCACATTTCTCGAAACCATCGTAGCGCAAATAAGACGGACCCAAAGAAGACGAGACGAGACACCACGGGCCGTGGTGTCCCGCTTTGTCTTCCTTGTGTGTTTTATTTGCGCTACGGTTGCTTTAAAGAGTATTCCTAGCCCAAAAGTAGTTTTGACTAGAAGTTACTAGAAGCGCACTAGTGTTTCTGCTTACCTGTCGTGTGTGTATGCACTGGAACGAACAGTAAAGATCAAGCTAACGTTATTTATCTTTTATACTGAACAATGACCAACGCCGATGGTTTCCCGTCGGTCTCTTCTCCTGCACCGTCGAGTTAGGTCGAGTTGCCACGCCTGGAAAACGCCACTGGCGGCGCAACGTTTTGAGACGCCTGGTAGCTGCGGGGGGTGTTGTTCCTTCTGCGCAGCAGTAGCTGCCTTGCGTTCGGCGTCGCGCCAACACGTTGCGCCCGTGTTAGTTAAAACGCAGTCCGAGGAGGCTCAGCGCAATTTTGCTCGACTTGTTTAACTTTGCCATCTCTGTCAATGATTCTCCCTTCGGGCGAAACATGCCTTATTTTTAGACTAAAAGCGTGAATGCCAAGGCAGTGAAAACGCATTCGACTACAGCAGAGGATTACGTGGTGTGATGGGTTAGGAAATTTGCAAGCATATAGATGCAATCGACAGACGTAAGACAGTGGTAACGAAGGGGATCGCTGGGAGAGGCCTTCATCCTGCAGTAGACATAAGGTAGGCTGATGATGAAGACGATGAACGTGAAGTGTGTAGGCCTGGGAATCGGTGGTCGATATTTTGTAGGATGAAGTTTTTGAATTTGGTTCCTTAGTATCTGTGCGGCACAATTCGTGATGACGTTGGTTGGCTCGGCTTTATCGCAGGCTACATTTTGGCCGTACCCCAAGGGGTCGCACCGGTGGGCCTCAAGTCGTACTTCTCCAAGCTGGTTCCTGCAGACGAATGCGGTAAGACGCGACCGATACGAATCGATCCATCGGACGCTCTATTAATGTAGCTTGCGTATATTTGATGTTTTGTTGCCGAGTTATAAAGTTGTAAATACCTTCTTCTCAAAATTCGCTTTTTCCCCCAATATTTTTAGAGACATCCAGGGCCTTTATATAACTAAAAATTTGGTTCTATGATCTTTAGTATCTAATGAATTTTTTAAAGCGCAAGTAGTTCCAATACAATCAACTCGGTAGTTGCATAATGGCAGCGTTTGAATACGGATCAGCTTGCGAACTACAGCTTCAGCGCTAATGCAGTCGAGTCCTAAAAACGCCGACTTGTGTCGGACTTTACTGGTTTTATGAAACTTGAATAACCCAAGATACCCGAACAGGATTGCATGTTTTATTTAATAAAAGAGTAAAACGACTTCTTGCCGTAACTGCCAAGAAGTGACCTCCCAATAGGCTCCCTGTCTAACAGCAGAGTACTACTGCCTCCGAGATTAATGTGCGCGACGGCTTCCCAATCTTTGAGGGAATGTCCGCGCCTAGCTCACTTAATCCATTGTCCATCGTTTTCACCCGTAGCTGCGACTACTTCGCTAAGCAGTGGATCCTCTCAGGCTTACCCCCTGGTCTTTCGTCATGTTGAGATAGCACACTCCACAACTCTTCCTGTCTTTCAACCTCTACTTCTGAGTGGCTTACCCAAGCCACCGACACTTGAGGGCCGACAGTATTTGGTGGCAGTGGCGTAGCCAAGGGGGGGGGGTTGGGGGGGTTCAAACCCCCCCCCCCCCAAATTTTTTGCACCCCCCCCCCCCCCCCCCCACTAACCCACCCTTTGCTCTCGTCGCTTCGCGCTGACATATTTCAAGAAACCGGTGCTACTTTCACACTTTCGTTCCTGGGCGCTTCCGTTTGGGTTGGTAATTTACAGCGAATCATGTCTGCACATGGAAAAAAACTGTCACGGTGTTTGTCAAGGCCTTGACACTCTGTGAGGTTTTGGGCGCGAATGTGGCGGCCGCATTCTGAAACAACAAATGCGCAACAAATGAAGCAACAAAACAAATGCGGCAGCCGCATTTTAGATGAAGGCGAAAATGCTCGAGCCCGTTTACTTAGATTTAGGTGCACGTTAAAGTCTCCAGGTGGTCGAAATTTCCGGTATACATTTCCACCGCTTCCCTTCAGGTGCCGGTTAGGCCGCGTTCGCGTAGGAACTTGGTCTCGAAGCTGGCGGAAGCGGCAAAATCTTGCAAAAATCCGCCCGCCTAGGCGGCAAAACAGGCAGAAAAACAGGCGGCGAGCCAAATTGGTCTCGGACCGATTTTTTCGCCATGGCGAAGCGGAAACGTGGCGGAAAGTCGTTCTGCTCGACCGGAAGCTACACTAGCATGTAAACTTCAGGTCGTAACATTGAACATGGCACCAAAAGTGTAGACTGCAATGCTGATCGACGCGATCAAGAACCACCCCTTGCTCTACGACAAGAGAAGTACTAAAACGTACTGTCAGCAATACTCGCGATAGTATTCAACGTCGCGCGACCGGAGGCGCGGCAACAAAGCCAACGGAGTCGCGTGACCCAACTTCTCGCGCTTTTGCAAAGCCAGGCGAACCCACCACCGCCGTTTCCGAGGTTTTCTTGTCTTCCGTTTATTCATTGTCCATTTCTAGAAAACAAGTAGGTAGAAGTATAAAAGCCATTTCTTCTTCCCCTTCCATGACAGACAATAGTTAGGCAGATTCCTCGTTGGCGCTCCATAATTCTCCTCGCACGTGCACGGTATGTTGCAGAAGTCGCGGGGTGCTTTTCTCGTCGCGACGATAGATTGGGAGCGTAGGTCTCACGAAGGACGCGCAGGCTTTGGCGAGCCTCAACACAAAGGGCCAGCCCGGGTTTTAGCTTTGGTGTTCCCGTTGCCACTTTCGTGTCCTGGAGGCGCCGAAAATAATACGAGTTGATGAAATGTTATTACAACTTGTAAATAAAAGCTATTAAAGAAATATAATCACGCCTAGGCAGCAACCTGTGACACAGCGCTACCGCGCCCGTGTGAGGAGAATTACAGAACGCCAAGGAGGAATTTACCGAAGGTTGCAGATGACACGCGAAATTGCGCAAGATGATCACTTTTGATGACGGGTGGGTCAGTGAATGAACATACCGCTCGAAATAATGCGATAATGAGCGCCACCACGCCGACAAACGTACGCAGACTAGATGGATGTGGACGAAAGCGGCAGCGGCGGCCGCGGTGGTAGCAAAACAAATGTGAACTTGGACATGCGCGGAAAAGATTTTGCGGCCGCTTTGGCCTTTTCGGCCGCTTTGGCCTCTCCACCCGCTTGCCGCTTCCCAACTGTGAACGTAGCCATAGTCTGCAGCGCAGAACGTCTCTCGTTTGCGATTGCGCCCCTACGGAAGGCTGGTAGTTACTGTTGTGTTGCTGAATCCCCAACCAGCAATTGCGAAAGGCTGGTAGTTGCTGTTGTGTTGTGGAATCCCAAACCAGCAATGTGCCCACCAAAGGGTTGATGCCAGCAGTGAAATTCCACCGACTCGCAACAGAATGCACGAAACAGACAGCCGACAAGCATGGATTACATGTGCGCAGTACAGCGTAAGTAAACTCTTGTTGCAGGCGCTGACAGTTCTCGTCGGAGTTCACGCGTCCTGAGAAATTGATTATCTGCACTATGCACTGAACAAGACCGGAGTTCATTCCTGCATCACTAGTACACCAATCAGTCGAGATTCTGTGAGGTACAAGGCCGCTTCCTGTTTGCACCGGCCTAAGTGAAGCAGAAATGACTCGCACGCACTACTTAAAATGCGTACACATGCCATGACGTAAAGGCAAATGACGGCTGCACGCTCGCACACAGCGGAAGACACAGCAGCCCATGCACTTGCCGCAGGAAATGCAAGGCGACGAAAGCTTCGTAAAAAAAGCATTACTCGTTTTTGCGCGTATTTAAGTTTTCTAGCGCAAAGACGCAGCGAACAAGCTATTGCTATGGGAGTAGGTATATATCCTGGTAACACGTGCATTTTCACATGTATAGCCGTCCTTGACCTGTGAAACGCACTTCGCCCCGACGAGGACGACGCCATCCACGCTTAACGGAGATTAACAATTAATGATGTCTTCTCCGATCGGGCGGGTCGTCTCAATGATGCGTTTTCGAAGACTGGTCCATTCAGTGGCGCGATGAGAGACGGTTGCTCCAAACGCCCACTGTACCTGTCGTACTTACTGTATTTTACTGAGCTTACATTACTTTTTACTTAATTTCTTCACAAGCACACACTAGAGCACTGCACGGGCCGATTTTTCAGCCCGGGCCCGTTATTACGTTGGGTGGCCCGCCCGAGCCCGATCAAAACTTTTATGGCGAGACCCGGGCCCGGCCCGGGCCCGGCCCGGGCCCGGAAATAATCTACGTTACCCGCCCGACCCGGCCCGCCACCCCTTTACCTTAGGCCCGAGCCCGGCCCGAGCCCGACTCTAAACTGGCCCGAACCCGGCCCGAGACCGAAAAATAATGTTTTTCAGAGTTGAGTCGCCCGAGAATAACTCACTGCACGTTACATGCACACCACCAGAAAGCCTGAGCCCGGCCCGGGCCCGGGTCAAAAAGCACACGCCGTGTCCGAGCCCAGTCCGAGCCCGTGAAAAAACAGTTCTACCCGGCCCGGCCCGGCCCACGGGCCCGGGCTTTCGGGTAAGCCCGAGCCCGTGCAGTGCTATAGCACACACACACGCGAGGGGGGAGGGGGGGTCCCATGTCTTTGATATACATACATAGAGGGTGCTTAAACTACCGATATTATCGATCACGTCACGTAGAGGAAAGCGGACGCTTGCCCCCCCCCCCCCCGGTCGGGCCGATGAACCCCCCCCCCCCCCCGAAAAAAATTTCTGGCTACGCCCCTGTTTGGTGGAGTTCATCGTAACAATGCTAGAGAAATCCAACTGGCAGCCAGGCACTGGACTGGGTGTTTTGACACTGCGGGATCTTTTTTTTTTTTTTTTTTGCACCAGCTCTATTTTTATCGCTTCTTTTTCAACTCTTATTGAACTTTTTGAACTCTTTAATATTTTTATTTTAATGTATCCGACTAATTATGGACGTTGGCGCTCTCTCTGCGCGCCCAGGCAAGTTCATGGCCCTGGTGACCGCCTGTGAGTCGACGTTCACCGTGCTCACCAGAGTGGCGCTGTCGTTCACCTTCGACATCACCTCGACCATCTTCACGGGCCTGCCCTTTATCGTCTGCGCCGCACTGGCCTTACCCGTCATCACAATCTCAGGGTGAGCGTGCGCATTGCGTCAGGTTCACTTGCGTCATGTCCACTGCGTCACATTGCGTCATGTCCACACACGTTCCTTGACGCCACCTCAATAGACCGATTACAGGGCGTTCAGAGCACATGCGCATCGGTCTTTCCGGCACCATGATGAGCGGTAGTCATACCTTCTTTCCCGCTGTACTAAAGTTTAAGGCGACATTGAAAGGAATGCTGAGTATATTATCATCGTTAATTTTTTTTCAGTGAGTTTTAGGGGAAAGTTGACTCCTCAACCCCGCTCCTATTGTGGAATATTTTTAATCTCGCCTCCGTGCCTTTTGGTCTCATGGGCTAAGCAGGTTTGTCATGATGCAAACAGAACAAGCACAACCTACTCCTTACCACGGTTGCATTTCAGCCCTCTAAGGACTAATACCAGCTTGCTTTGCGGCAGCGGTGGTGTAGCAAAATTTGTCATGAAATTGGTCTATTGGATGCTGCCTTTTAATTATTTCGTTTGCCCATTGGTGGCGTGACCATTAGTAAACCCTTAATTTTTTGACCGAACAGGCGGGCCAGTTGTTCAAGCACGGAGAGAGCTCGGGGCCGCGTCGCACATATTATGCTTGAATACAGTGTACCTTACTGCGTTTGCCAACGACGGCTGAGCCAAAGGTCGTATTCTCGTTCGATTACTTTGTAGGGGGCGCTTTCACCTTTGCGTGACGTAACGTTCTGCACGGCACTTCACTGGAGGGACGGGCGTGCTGCTTATGCGCTCGGAAGACCGGGAGACGTGAAAATAACTCCCACAGGAAGCGTGCAATTCCTTTTCTCAACGCTGCGTTTGCTGGCTTAGCCAATCGGTATGCGCAGTAAGTGATGTCCCCAAAATCAATCGACAAGGAATACGGCCCCCAGGCACGCTTGCGGCCAAAACGACTGTCTTCCCTTCAGGCAAATTCACTTAGTGCTCATAACTCCTTCACCGCGAAGCGCGCAAATGATGCAGTAACGTAACGTTCGTGACCTGCAAGAGAGGTTGTGGTTGTTTCGCAATGAAAACGTTAGAGCTACTGAATAAGCTGAATATTTAGGAAATGAGAAACGTACGTGGATGTGCAAGTGTTGCTTCCGGTTTTGCTTCTAACGAGATTACTGCTCGAACACGCTATGTGCGCGAACATTCCGAGAAGATCGGTGTCTCGCTGAAAAGATGGCTTCGGCAAAAACGCGCCCGTGCTACAGCAAAGCATCTTTCGCAGGCAGAGTGACGTGGGCGAGACGTTGGATGTTTCATTGAGCCAGCTTGCAGGGAATAACGTAAAGCAAATCGTTTTATCGCTCTCAGCTCGTCCAATGATTAGAAAACCAGTAGCTCTTGAGGAAACCTGGGGAAATTTAAGTATGAAAGCTAAAGAAGTCCGAATGTACGTACTGTGCTGCAAAAGGTGGCTTCGTTGAGAGCGCCGCTGCATAACAGAAAAGCACCCTTCGCCGACCGGATGCAGACTGACGCGGGCGTAGCGTTGAGGTGTTGATACTGTGTCATTGAGCCTACTTATAACTAGTGCAGACAGGAAACAAAAGGTACATTTTTAATGCTGTGAGCTCGTACTATAACAAGTCCGACAACGCTTAAGTGCATCTGTGAGAAAAATAAGGGGGCGAGAAGGTGCGCTACTCAAGATCAGTACATCGTAAGGACGTCTTTATATTGCAGGTATTACTTGGAGGCCTGTACGAAAGTGCAGTAGAAAGTAACGTACATCCGTGAGCAAAAGTATATAGACCAGGGATTGCCCGAAAAAGCTGATTTTTTTCAACTGCCTGCAAATGAAACTTGAAATTGAGGACTGCAGTCCAAACTTAGCATGGCGAACTTTCCAGTGTACTCGTCAATTTCAGTTTGTCTGTTAATTACGAAGAAATTCAGTTTTTTTTTTGAGACTCTGTGGTCCTCATACTTTTGTTCACGAGTGTATTTCTCGTCTCACTGCAGTAATTCTCGTTCACGCGTGATGAATAACAGCACTTCGGGATCTTTGAGTTACTCATAAGTCAAAGTACACTGGCGTTTCTGTGTCGCGTCCTGGCCGGTTGTGACCGTCGAGTCCGGCACTCAAACAGTGTAACAGATATCTTTTAGAGTCACAATATATGCCAAAAATTAATATATCACCCGCGTAAGATACGGGTACATAAATGTATGACAAAACCTCTCCCAGGTTCCTTAACCCAACGCCGGAATCGAGCAGCTCAAGTAGCGGGAGTGTGCCTCCCCCAGCTGGCGAGCGAGGTGCGGACGACGGCGGTGCCGCCGCCGGAGCAGCCGAAGTACCGGGTTCGGCTCCCGAACCGGTAGCGGCTGGCGGCATCATGCCCGAGCCTTTGCGGAAGCTCGGCGGCGTCTTGGCGGTCCCAGCGGTGGTGCAGGCCGCACAGGCGGTACGCGCCGTGCCGGCCGCCGCTCAGCAGGCCGCTGCCGTCTTGTTTCATCCGGGTCAGCAGCAGCAGCAGCAGCAGCGCCCTCTGCCGAAAGCGACGGCCGCAGCTCGGTCGTGATGGGTCTGTCTGCCTCCGCCCCGCCCCGGAACAAGTGAGGAATACGGATGCAACTTGGTGTTCCTCGTAAAAATTATTCCTGTAATGTCAGTGTATCGATACCGGGTGCTTTTTGTCTTTTTTTTTAATCGTACGGAATTTTAAAAACTAGCCTGTAACACATAGCGTAATCGCAGCGCTTGAGCTTGATTACTCGAAGCGGCGGACACGAGAAATGAAAATGCATAATTGACTAATAAAAATCACTAATTACCGTTTAAATCAATTACTGTACGGCACGTATTGCAATTTGGGAATTGTAGCCGGTGAGCTTGCAAGGCATATTCGCTTGAAGCGAATGCTAAGGATGGCGCCGGTCGTACAATATGTCCGGTAGAATAATAACTTAACGGGCGGCGAACGTCCGACGGCCGGCGTCAAGAAATTTGCCGTCCGCAGCCGATCTGCCTGTCCAAACATTTTCGTCGGGCGAACGCCGCCGCCGGAAGCGTCTAGCGCGCAGCGGTGGACGACAGCCAATCAGGAGGCACTAGTTCCGGTCGCAATGCATGCTGGTGTTTCGCGCGCGCGCGCCTTTTCGCGTCGTCTGCAATCGCGTTGGTGTTGCCGTGTCTGCATGTCTCTGCACCGATTGAGTAGTTCCTAGTATGATCTCTCAGGAATCGCGTTGTATTTGTACATCCCATATCCGCTGATCTGCGAGGAAACAGACAAGCAGTGCAAGCTCTCTACAACAACCTTCAACAGAAATCTTCTGATCTCAGAGGCCACATGCTGTCGTCATGCCTATCTCCCGACTTCCCCGATAGATGGCGTTGGCATCGGATATTTCTTTCGCTAGGCTTAGACGCGTTCGAAACGAGAAGCGATCTCGAAAACTACTCAAGGTTATCCATAATACTCTGTCGTCGAAGCGGCCTGAGACTAAGCGAAAGCCGTTTACGCAGTCATTTGCTTCCAACTAAGTGAATTCTACAAGGACAACGCCACTATTACCGTTTAAATCAATTACTGTACGGCACGTATTGCAATTTGGGAATTGTAGCCGGTGAGCTTGCAAGGCATATTCGCTTGAAGCGAATGCTAAGGATGGCGCCGGTCGTACAATATGTCCGGTAGAATAATAACTTAAAAAGTTAATTAGTGATTAATCCACTTGCATTTCGATTTCTTGTGCAAGTAATCCAGCTTAATGACTAAATTTATGTTAAAGGTCAAAGATTCGGCATAATCTGAAAAATAAAGGGACACCCGGTATGATAGGCCCAGTTTGATGTATCAAAATTCTGCTTTCAATCTCGAGAAACGTAACGTATATCCTATAGTAGCGTTCTTGACATTCTATAACGAGTTTTCAGCTACGGATAGTTCAACGAACCAATGGTTAATTAATTTTTATACTATTTAAACTTTACCTCAAATAAACTTCATTCTGTTTCTTGGTACAAGTGTACTCTCCATCGACAGAAGTCGAGGTACAGGTGAACCATTAAGTGGAACTGCCTTCGGGCATTGCAGGGTTAAGACAGCCTTTAGAACAATATATGCAGAATCTTGTAAGTTGGCTTGCTTTTCTGTAGACAAAGTTTTTTTTTCCGTACATAACTTACGGACAATTCCAACGAGAGCTCCCTTGTCAACGCCATAATGCCGTCTGGAATCACGCGTGAGCGCGCTTTCAAAAAGCAGTGCAGTAGCTGCAGCACGTGCCTTTGTACTTCCGCGAAACAATCCAGAAAGGCGTTCTCTAATACTTTATCCTCTCGATGGCAACTTGCCATCGAGAGGATAAACTATTACAAGAGCTATATACTATTACAAGAGAGAGATATACTATTACAACAGAATGCCTACAGATAGTCCATAGACCGGCCTCCTGTTGTAATAGTATATCTATACTGACCAGCAAGGTCCGAACAAGGGAAACGCCAGCCTGGAGCCATTGTTTCGACAAGGGTACTTGTCTTAGTCTTGACTTGACTTAGTCACTGTTAGAATACCTATTATAGGTTATGTACGGAGTTCATTAAGGGATTTATAAAGTCTCAAAGGAAACTCGCGGGCAATAGGAGACGCAGAAACGTGATGCTCCGGATTAACTTCGACAACTTTGGTTTGCACGGTACACGAGCATTTCTTGTGCATTTCGCCCAGGTCTAGGTTCGGCCACTGTATCCAGTAATCGTAATCGCGATCTCGGGCTTAGCGGCAGAGCGTCATTCCCGACGGAGTACAATCCGGCAGCTAGCGTAGAAATTCGAACAGCGGCTGCTGTGTTCGACAGTCAACGCCGTAACGAGGCCTAAGCAACGTTAATACCCTAGTTATTACACGGGCGTGCTAACCGCAGTTAAGACGCACCTCAGTTCTTCCGGCCAACCGCAGTTAAAGAGACAAGAAGGCAGCGGCGTGGATGAGAGAGCTAACGAGGGTCTGCCGATATTCTATAGTTGACGTTAAGAGGACGACGCGGAGTTGAAACGAGCCATGCATGCAGTGCGCAGGGCAGGTAACCGGCGGTCTATTAGAATTTAAGAACGGGTGTCAAGGGAATGGAAGCGCAGTCGAGTAAGACAAAAAAACTATGTGGCGTGATGGAATTAGGCAAGTGGCAAGCATAAAAGTTGGCGTCAGCTGGCGCAAGACAGTAGTAATTGAAAACACCCGTGTACTTAGATTTAGGTGCACGTTAAAGAACCCCAGGTGGTCCGGCGTGCCTCATAGTCAGATCGTGGTTTTGGCACGTAAAACTCCATAATTTAATTTTCTTTTACTTTTAGTAGTAATTGGAGATCGCCTTCGTCCTGGACAGGACTTAAAATAGGCTGATGACGACTCGGTGTCGATCTGCTCTCGGGATATTCATTTCCTTGCGTCGCTCAGTATGTGGTAGAGACAAGCATCCCAGGGTTCTCGGTGTTGAGGAGGCGACGGGACAGCCCTCCTTCCCCTCGTATATATCCGTTCTCCCTCTTTCCCCAATGGCGCTTCAAGCAGCGGCGGCGCTCGCCGATCGATACTCGCCTGCGAGCCTGGCACCGGCTGATAAGAGGGCTCTCCGGGGACAACCGTGCCTCTTCGCACCCTGTCTCATCCCGACGAATAGCCGTGCTCGTTCGCTGCGGAATTGCGAAAGGCTGGGCGAACGGCTTGGATTCCGTCTTTGATTTTTCCTTCTCGTTCTTTTTTTTTTTTTTTTGATGAACTTGGAGCACGTAATAACGCGGCTGTTGAAGTCCGTTGTGTCACCATTTCATATAAGACGTTGCCCGCGTGCAGTGGGTATGAGCAAGCTTTGGAGACTTGTCTCATAACCTTGGCTTCCGATCTTGTACAGAATTTGAGCTCTCTTCGCAAAGCGTGTCTCGATCAATGGTGCCACGACTACACCCTCGTTTAGTTCGGCTGTCGAGAAAAGCAGTTCAACTCTGTTCATGTTTTGATAGCTACATTAACATGCTGTTACCGCTACAGGGCGCTACAGCTTTTGGTCGATGGAAGGTTCCCTCGTGGCTATACACATATTCTGGGTGGTTTTTAGTGTTTGGATTTTCGTCGTAGCTGGAGAGCCGCCGCGGTGGCTCACTTAGCTAAGGCGTTGCGCTGTTAAGCACGAGGTTGCGGGATCGAATCCCGGCCGCGGCGGCCGCATTTCGATGGAGGCGAAACGCAAAAACGCCCGTGTGCTTGCGTTGTAGTGTACGTTGAAAAACCCCAGGTGGTCAAAATTAATCCGAAGCCCTCCACTACGGCGTGCCTCGTAATCAAGACTGGTTTTGGCACGTAAAACCCCAGAGAGAAGTCGTAGCTGGCGTTTCAACGAGCGCATTCGTTTTGTGTCGAATGCGTCTGTAAACTCTGCTGTTTGTAGACTGTCGTTACTGCGTAGGCTGTCCTTGTGTTGCCCTTACGACATTTTATGCCCACTGCAGCGCCAGGACCTGCGTAAGCCGACATCATCATATGCCTGCAAATTTCGCATTTTTATTGCATCAGATCATCCTCCGCCGTCTTCGACTGCATTTTCCCTTCCCTATAGGCACCCATCCTGCTACTCTAATAGGCCACAGGTCGTCCCCTCTCTAGTACATCTCTTTTTATACAATACGGTCAACTGGTTGCGAGTCGTTGCGGCGTCGAAAGCACACCATTAACACAATTCGAGTCTCCAATGAGCGTATTGTTAAGCGAATAGGTGGATTTTCCCTTTCTTTGTATTCTTTTCGGCGATAGTGGCACAAACAGCTTACAGAGGACGAAAAACGCGCGCAAAAAAGGCACCTCTGTACCAACTGTGTATGGGGCTCAAATTAGAGGACATCGAAGAAACTTGAATATGAGAAGAAGACCGCGCAGCGAGCAACGGAAGAGCAAACGGTTGGCTTAACGTTATGACGAGGGCAGTATAGATCCACGGGGTAAGCGCATGTACCTGTTATTCTAGCTCAGCTTGAGGCGAATGAGTGGAGTTGGGCAGGTCATGTAATGCATGCAGCAGCTAATCAGTACTAGCCAGTGGAAGGGCAGTGTAGTCGAGGGCACGCTAGAGGATTAGGTGGTGCTGTTATATTTGAAAATTTTCAAGCACAAGATGGAGCTGCCTGGCATAGCACAGCGGCAATTGGAGATCGCTGGGACGTCCTGCCGCGGACATGAAAAAAATGCTAGTAGTGACGGTTACATATTAAAATAAAGATAACTTTAACAATATTCAGCAAGACTATGTTATACAACGGAGTCACGTGACAACGCATCCCGCTATTCACTACGCCTGTATGCACAGTCGTATTTCATATTCGGCTTGTTTGCGAAGACAGAGAAAGGCACAAAGCGTCGGAGCCCCAGAGCCAACCCGTGACAGCGCACGCCTCCGCGCATTACTACGCTACGTAGCTGCATCAGATTCACCGTTTTTCCCTCGTCCCCGCGATCACGCGCCATAAAATAACCTCGATGCGAATCGCGCGGCAACCGCGCTCTTATTTCTTTGCTCATATCATCACCGCAGGTGCAAGCGCTGCGCGCGTGAACTAGCGGCGGACGTCGTGAGCGGTCCGTGTGCGCGCATGCATATCTCGACTACTCCCAGCGAGGCTAAGGGAAAGGGAGGGAATACAGCGATGGCGAGGGAAACATAGAAACAAATTCTTTCGGCGCCGGTCGCTCGGCTGGTGGTAGCGTCGTTGTCGGGTGCGAAGAAGCCGAACTAATCCGCCGGCGCCGCACGCACTGTGAACTGCAACGCCGCCTTTGCCGAGTCGTCTCCTGCCGTGGGAAAACGCCCGCCGCCCCCTCTGGCGGGCCGCGCGCGCGCGCCCGCACAAGCGGAAATGGGAACTCGAGCGCTCAGACTGACTGCCGCCTATGCCTTTCGGTACGCTCTGTACGGGTGCAACCGCTGCGCGTTCGGGCATTGAGAGAAGACCGGTCGCTCCCTTCCAATTTCGCGGCCATTAGCCACCGGCCTGACCTTCCCTCTGTCAACACGATAATTCAAAGCCAATCGGCAGTGCCACGTCGTAGCCCCCCGATTCGGCAGAGCGCCGCGCGTACGGGGATGATGACGGCAGCGATAGTGCTACAGTTCGGGCTGACGAGAGAAAAAAAGGCCTGCCGGCCCACCATATCCCGCGCCGAGGAGGACCGGGCACGCGGATTGTTTTTCAAAAGGATCGCCGAGGATTAAAAACGGGAGAAGCGGCAGCGTGTCTCTTTTTACAGCTCCTGTCCGCACGTATTCAATAGAGCGCGTGATTCTCGCAGGTTTTTTTGCATTTTTTTTAATCGTCGTTTCGTGGTTCGCACGTGCCACTGAATTGTGAGCTTCGGTTAACGCAATGGCCCGCCTCTGCTCACGCATAGATCTCAGTCCGCGACGATGCGCGTTCAATGCACGATGACGCGGCTTGAGAACCAGCTAGGGTTGTTTGAATGGAACGACCAGCTTCTTCGCTGCATGATCTGCGCCTCCCTACGAACAATAAAATAAAATAAAAAGAAAACACTGGCAATTCTCATAAGCGCCGAGCTTACATTTATAATCGGGCGTTTGCACGCTATACCTGTCGAGTTTGTCGGGTCGTTCACTGAAAGCTGTCGAAACTGGTTCGTCCGAAGCCTCAGCCTTGACATGACACTTTGATGCGCCGACTCGAGCTCGCAGTGTGACACTCCAACACTGTCCCTGGAAAGTACTTTTCTTCTTTCGATGTACTATTCTGTCCTTATTATCCGTCGCGACATAGGACAGAGCCAGCTACGAAAGAGTTAAAGGAATAGAAATGTAGAAGGTTCACTGCGTCATCTTTTCTCTATAGGCTTGAATACAACGTAGTACATGCTCTGTAATATTCATCTGCCATAACATATTGTCATTGTCAAAATAGCGCTGTAGCGTCTCTTCCTCTGGTCACCATGTTCTCATCAACCTGACGCTTTGAATTGGGGTGAGGATGGATTGTACAAATATTTCCTGTTCGTGCGGCTTCACAGCAATACGTTGAGTATTGCTGCAAAGCCATACCGAACATGAACGGGAATCGCCATTGAGAGCGGTATAATGACTGGTTCACCATACAAAACAAAATCGTTTCTGTAGCCTTTCTCTCCGCGGTACTAGTGCGAGCTTTTTTTATTTTTTTTTATTTTTTATTTTTTTGGTGCCGGCCTTGTGCGTGTTCCTTTCTGTCTGCTCTTTGGGTGGTTGATCCTGAGAGTTATTGCAGTGGATGGTTACAAAATGGAAATACGATGCTACGGTCACACTCTGGCAGACGTGTCCTCCAGTACCAATTTCCAGGCACCACCTGCACACTAGTACCGAGGTTTTTACGTGCTGTGCACCTACATACAAGCCTTAAACCAACACATGCACACACATGAAGTCTACATAACGGATTTCCCTTTTCGCGTTCACACGGAGATTACACACCAAAACGATTAATACACACGGACGCGGAGTTTTGAAGCTATCGCGTGTTTAGCGGCGACTTTCACAGATTCAACAAGGTGCAGCGTGAATAATTCACGTAAATTACGTCGATAGCCGTTCGTTTTGCTTTCTTGCCGCTCGCGTTTCATTACGGCGTTGTAGTACGCCACGCCCACCTCCTGCATTGCGAACAGCTTCGACACGGCCAAGTGGCGTCCAAACTTGAAGCCACTCCGCCGCCAATTATCGCCGCTGACCGCGATCTCCTTCTTCGTGAAACACGAGAGGGCTTTCCGCGCGGAACCGCACTGCGATGTCGTGCCGCACGGCGCGCTGTATGGTAGAGCTTCGGGCACGGCTTTGTCCCTGCCCGACGACGCCCCCTACTCTGCTGCCTTCCTTATCTGCGTCCGGTTTGACGGCGCCTCGTTCCGTTTCGGCAGCCCGCAGCGTCGACGCCCCGTTTCACTTCCGCCAGCTTTCGTACCCCCCCCCCTCCCCCTTCGCCAACCTCGCTCATCCACACTTTCACAGCTTGAAACGCCAACGCCGCGTTGCTAAGGCGAAGGGAGGAGTGTCCATGGGTCTTTCTCACCGTTAGCTTGGATGACTTCTTAAAACGCGCAATACGATTTACGTTCAACGCTGTAGTGTGAACAGACGCACTCTGAAAAGAAAAATAGAGGGATAGCAGTGACCAGTGTCTTTTTGTGAACATACGTTTTAGTTGGCGATTGCGATTGTATTGTGTGCGTGTGTGTATTTGCTCTAGAATTTGATTATACTCCAGCATTTTGGTTCAAAACTGATTTCGATCAAGCACAGGAGGTTAATACCGTTAACCCTCTGTCTTCCAGTGAAACTGCTCGGAGACACATTCCTTAAATTGAAATCGGTGAGTATTCAAGCACACCCACACGTTCAGAAATCGAAAACTGTCAGTTTACATTTTTTCAGGGGGGTAACATGACCACAGCAGCTCAGGTTTGATGCGACACTCGGGTTCCTGCCTATACACTATGGTCCACTCGCAAAGGGAACACCTAAATAGTAATAAAGCCATTACCATACCTGACATGACCGGGCAAGCAGAGCAAGTGGACATACGCGCAATAAAGATAAGCTGCAGGCCTCGATATCATCTCGGCAGTAATCTATGACAGAATATTACGCAGTGTTATTTTTGAGAGTCAGTCACACTGTACGCTCGAACACTAAACCGCGTTAATGTGGTTATAACTATAAAAATGACGCTGCACGTCGTCTCATTTTTTATTTTTTATTTCTCAATAACAAATAAAAATTGCTCCTATAAAGAGCCGCTCTGCAGCACCTGGGGACACATGGGATTCGCATATGTGTGCCCGTATACCGCGCTATATACGCTAAGGTTGGGGCCTAAGCACAAATTAACACGCTCATAGGACTACATGAGAAGGCGAAAACAAATGGGAGTTTGTCACAGTAACTTGCGACTGTGACAATGACCTGCGACTGTGATAATAACCTGCGACTGTGATAATAACCTGCGACTGCGACAATAGGCGATAGCCTTGCGTGCCTTTACCTGCACTGTTCTCCCGCGTCGTGCACTGCACTGCATTTGTGGCACAATTACTCCGCTACTGGGGCGCTGAAGTCGTCCGGGCATGTGGTTGGCTGACGCATATTGCACGATGCGCCGCCACTTATTCGATTCTCTTAGCGAATGTAGTCTATCGAGCAGTGCGAATGAGCAGTTTGTTTGTACGCGGCATTCGCGAAACCGACAGACTCAAGGTTTGACCTCTCACTGATGCACCTTCGTTCATTTATCGTGTTTCTTTTTTTTTTTTTTTTACCCGTAGCGAAGCTTGCTAACTGTAGCCTTATTCAAAATTATTAAAGTGGGCTTCTTCTCATGCAGCATCGCACGGCGGAAAAGCCAGCTTACGCAGGGACAGTTTTCGTTTCTTTTCTCTTTCTTAAGATGCGCCGCAATAATTCCCGTAAAAACGCCGCATACAGATGAAGTTACTGCAATGTAGAGATCTTGTTTGATTAGAGCAAGCATAGTTCGGCTAAAGTACGTTGCAGTGATGATGGTACGTATTGTTCCCGCTGTATGTGACCCACCAAAATATTTCTTGACGTATGCTATTACATATTTATCTGAATTATCCGTGCATTTCACAGGAATGGGAAGGAATAATGGAGGGGAGTTCGGTGAAGAACTTCCATGTGCTGTATGGCACCTAAGCTATCCGTAACTAACTACGATACATGAAACGCCCTATTGCACTGACGTCATCGCATCAAAGCGTTGATGCAGGCCGGGAACCCCGGCTCCTACCGTGACAGCAATACGGGCACCGTACGGGCCTGTCATTTGAGAACACCTAGTGAGGCCAATAATCACACCGGAAGCAGTACTGCGTCATTCTTCCGAATCTGCTACGCTCTGGTTCATATTCTTCCGGCGTGTACGTACGTTCCATAACGAATTTGTGGTTGGCGGCGTCTGTTACAGGCCGACCACTTTACTAAAGAGGGTATATGACGGTAGGTAGATTTTCACGAGCTCATTTTGCCGCACATTTGCTCGTATGCATACTACAAGGAAATTGTCTGGAAGTTGGAACAGTTTTACAATGTCACTATCGAGGTTTATACAGTAAGCTCTCGTTATAACGAAATCGCTTTATTCGAGCCCTTTCGTTTTCTCACGTTTCACTCTCCTTCAGCTCATTCGCTTTTACCTGAAATACTGCCTATAACGAAGTCATCTTTTCGTCCAGATTACTTCGTTACAACGAGAGTTTACTGTATAGAAAAGTATTTCATACGAGTATCACACGTCGCTACACGTGTGTACACTCCTAGTAAGTCGCGACGCAACGAACTGTACACGCATATCGTTCGCTCTCCCGAGGGAGAGGGGGCTATTCACGGCTCGGCCATGCTGCTCAGACTGGACGCCGGCGAGCTGGGCGGCGTGGGTCCGTTGGCCGCCTCGTCCGGCGGTTCCTGCTTCACGCGCACTGAGCACAACAGGAGCAGGTTGGCGTCTCGGCCGTGCACGCCGTTGCTGACGCCTCCGGTGGCAGGGCAGCACAGCTGCTGGTCTCGGCGTCGCTGGTAGTCCAGTATCGAGCTGAGCAGCCGGATGTAGCGGATGGCCAGGCGCAGGATCTCGTTCTTGCTGAGCTTCTTGTCCGGCGGGTGGGTGGGCACCAGGCGGCGCAGGTCGGCGAACGCGCCGTTCACGTTCTGTTGTCGCCATCGCTCGCGGCTGCACGGAAAGAGCGAACGAACGGCGAATGCCGCCAGGGGAAGGCGTGGCGCTGCAGGCGGGTTACACGCATACGCACACACGCGAAGGCACAACGCGAGTGCAACTCACGCGAAGTTAGTGAAAATGGTATTTCTTTATGTTTCGACTAAAAGGCGACCAATTCTTTGTGAATGGAAAAGCGGCGTACGCTGATTTCGTTTGCTATCAGGTTTCTGTAATAACGGTAATAATAATAGCGGTGTACTGTATCGATGACGACAACATGCCACCGCGAAACGTTACGCGTGATAGCAGAAGACTTCGTGGTGAAAGCTAACAAACCTGACTGCAGTTACTGCAGTCACCAGAAACAGGCACATTACACAGACTTAAATAGCAGTATGTCACTGTGTGTATACGTTAAACGCTTCAAATTCT
The DNA here is from genome assembly GCF_013339745.2 of Dermacentor silvarum. Taxonomy (NCBI): domain Eukaryota; kingdom Metazoa; phylum Arthropoda; class Arachnida; order Ixodida; family Ixodidae; genus Dermacentor; species Dermacentor silvarum. The sequence goes on from NC_051164.1 coordinate 90,375,580, forward strand.
GCATTATGCGTACACAAAGCGAAAAATTGACGCAACATACTTCATGAATAATATTAGCAAGAAAAAATATATGCAATTGTTTTGCAACCATGCCGCTTATATGTGCACTGAATAGATTCCAGCAAACCTAATCGATCGTTATAATGGGCCTTTCTTCGGTACCGACTGTGTCAGAAGTTTAAAAAAGAAACTCGGGTAATTAGAGCAGTAGCGCTGAATCCACTAGCGTCTCTCTTCCTCGTACGCCGTGAGCCATTCGTCCACGTCAGTGTCGTCCGCTCCAGTGTAGATAGGAGGGTCGTAATGACAAGGCACCCCGGGACACGCAGTAGGGTGCGGGAGGAGCTAGGCGTTTGCTGGCAGGCGTCTTGGGGCATGGTAGATGGTAGGGTACGGGACCGGAGTTCCGGGAATGATTGTCTGAGGGTACCCAGCAGACTCTACCAATTCTAAAGGTGTTTATTTGACAGAGCTCGAAGCAGCGCAACGTCAACGGTCAGGGCAGTCACAGCTTCCAAGCACGAGAGCCGTTGCCGAGCAAGAGCGCTCGACCCACTAGCGTTTTGATCAAGTAGCGCTGAACCCACTAGCGTCTTTCTTCTTCGCTACAGAGCAATCAAATAATTGACAGTGTACGCGGTCCTTTGTAGCAATAATGAGGCTATACAGACAGCGTGAAAGCATAAAGAACTCTCCCTCTGTACGTTCTTATAGTGTAGCCGCCGCCTTTACTCGGTGCCCATGGCGCCCCGCTGCTGGGCACGAGGTCGATGGTTCGAATCGGGCCTCGGCGGCCGCAATCCCATGCCTGCTGAATGCGAAAACATCCATGCACTTTAATTCAACTCCGGTTAAAGATTTCCAGGTGGTCGAAATTAATCAGGTGTACGTACGTCGCCCAGCGCTGCGCCTATCATGAACCTTGTGTTGCACAACGTGATCTTTATTCTTTATTATTGTTATAGTTTCGTATATGGTTAGCAGTGGTCCATAGAACAGCGTGCAGACACAACTCTGAAGCTGTGAACACAGGGATCTTCGTTTAGCTATAGAGGGTACATGTACCGGCGTCATCGAGGCCGCCATGTTCTTGCACAGCCAGCACGGTGATCTAGGTACTTTACCTCGATCCGCTTATCTGCAGCAGCACGGTAGAACACTCTAAAAACAGTTTACATCGTTTGGGGCGTATCTTTGTCTGCAGCCATAGTTGCCATCTGCCTTGCTTGCGTTTCGTTTCTTGAAAATTCTGCGCTCGCTATTTTGCTGTCAAGAATGCAATGTCACGCTGACAACGCGCTTGCCGTTCGTGACTTGGGAGTACCGGGAGAGCAGCGCAAAGAAAGGAAAAGCACCCATGATACATGACGATTGTCTTTGTGGGACAAAGATACGCCTAAAAGGCTATGAACATGTTTGTTGAGCGAAGCTGTGACCAATACAACAAAATGGTGTGTATGTGACGTCATGTTAATACTTCCTGTACTCTCGACCCGTACAAAGCAAGGCAAAATTTCTTTAATATATAGCAGCGAGGGCAAGCTTCTTCACACGGACATCAAAGTCAGGGACGATATAATAGATTGTATAGTATGAAAAAACGGTACATACTCGTGTGCATACCTGTTGGTGAACATGCGCCGCGTGGCCTTGCGGGGCCTGCGGTGCGACGAGGAGGATCCCGAGGTCGAAGAGGAGACACGGCCGTAACCCGAACACGGGGGCGGCGAGCAGGGCTCGTCGCAACTGCTGTCGTCGGTTAGTCCATTGCGGTCCTCCGAGTCGGTCGTGTCCGTCGAGTCGCGCAGAGACGAGGTGTCCATGCTTTCTCGCACTGTCAATTAATAAAAAAATCAAATGATCGATCGATGCAGTAAAACCTCGTTATAACGAAGTTGCGCGGGGGGGCGGGGCGCCAAAATTCGGTATATCCGGTACCTCGTTAATTCCATTATTGCGTGTACCGTCAACCGCAGAAGTTTACGGGATGCGGTTTCCCCTGCAAATGTGAATTCCTGCACTGTTAAGGCATGGTACTTCTAATTTAATGAATCACTTTGTATGTGGATGGCGGAGGCCACTACATGCTAGAACATTTAATTTGAGGCTGTGTGACCACACTTCGCGAAAATTCAGCTTCCTGGCAGAATCTGCGTTCCGTAAACTTTTGCGGTTGACGGTACTTCAATGTAAAACTCCGTGGGGGTTTCAAGGGGAATATGACTTCGTTATATCCATTGTTTCGTTATGCCCCGTTTCATTATAACGAGGTTTGACTGTAAGTCTAATCGGTGTGTATTCGCGTGTCATACATACAGCCAAGTCGATGTTTTATCTGCCCAAACATTCATCTATAAAGTTGTATCGTCAAGCCTAGTATTGAGTTTAACGTACCAAAGCAAGTTACGGTCTATGGTTGACGCCGAAGTGAGGTGCAACAATCCAACTACTAATTACCTAATTATTATGCCAGAGTATTATAATTAATATAGCGCACTTTATTTTAGGCACAAATGTGCTCTCCTTGGCCAGAAATAACGGTGATCAGGTTGTTATATTTTCCTTGATGTGGAATTTTTTTTTTTTTTTTTTTTGGGGGGGGGGGGGCTTTGTGGGGTTAACGTGCGCCCAAGGCTCTGTCCACGAGCGCTTTTGCATTCCGCCGCCGTCAGAATGCGGCAGCCGCAACCGACATTCGAACCCCCGACCTCATCATAAAGCAGTAGCTACTAAACATGGACCGTGGCGGGTCAACTGATGCATTTAGTCGATAAAAATCGGTTTTCCACTTCTATCAGTCGTCACGTAGTTGTTTTCCAGTCAGTCGGCCTGTCATCCTAAATCAGTCAACACATTAGGATCATCCACGCAGCGAATCCTCCTCGTTAATAAGTCGAATCAGTTTGCCTTGTCCCTCGGTATATGCGCGTTAATCATCCAGTCAGTCGACTTATCAGCTTAATAACATGCGTATCATATTCATTCAGTGAACCCGCCTAATTAATCAGTCAAATGCATTTGCCATCATTACCGGTCTAAATTAGGCTTATGTGCGTCTGTCATACACAAGGCAGTATCAGCCTAAATCAGACTACACATTTGCATAATCCGGGATCTCCCCCACACACTCACACATTCTTTTAACCATTGCCTCTTCCCCACCTGTGCCAACTCGATACATTCCTTTACTGTCGCAGTAAATGTCTTCAGGGCCGGAGAAATCAATAACGTCTGCTCATTTCTCTCTATGCTATATATCACAACCGATCAACCAATGAGGCGGGCGATTAACTGTGATAAGCTTTTTTAATCGACATCTGTTATTCCTTCATTCTTTGTACATACTGTTTTCGCTCAAGCGCGCGAACCGACCGAGCCTGCAGACTGCGACGTTCGTCTGCAACGGTTCTAACTGCGCCTCCGGCATTTATCGCTCCAGGATGCGGGTACGTGTCGACCGCGTACATGCGGAAGGACGTCGCCTTATGTAGCGATAGCGCGACATCGGCGCTTCGTCAAAACGTCCTTGCCGAATTACCCCCCCCCCCCCCTTCCATCTCTTCCTGGCAGACATTATTTGCGGAACGCGACGTCATATGTACACGCGGAGACGAGAAGCTGCAAAGATCTTTACACTGCGGCCTTGAACTGCGTGCGCGGCGACTAAGCTATCACGGAGGGCAGCCTTCACGGCATGGAGTGAAGCAATGCAGTTAAGCACGCTTTCGAGGGCTTACGTATTAAACCACTTACACTGGAGAACTTGGCATTAGCGGCTACAAGCACCGGTAAACTTGTGGTAACCACTGCAATCGCTGTTAAAAATGCAAACATCGGTAAATTTGTGATAACCACTGAAATCGCTGTTAAAATTTTTAATTACAGTCAAATGTCGTTATAACAAAAGGTGATATAACGAAGTAAGTGGGATTCACCTTGAAATCCCCGTACAGATTCATAGTGCGGCACATGCAATAATGTGTATAACGAAGCGTTTGATAAAACGAAGTAATTCTGACCGCCCCTTCAACTTCGTTATAACGAGGTCTTAGTTGTACAGCTTAGCAGTGGTAGACTGTCAATGAAGCCAATGTATCGACAACGGGACTTCGATTTGCCAGCGCGCCAATAATTCCCCTTGTCGAAACGTTTTCTCCAGTGACGTTCTTTGTTAGTCACTGTTAATCACTTGATGACTTAGTTCACTTTTGTGAACTTCTGTCTTGCATTATTGTATGGCTTAGTGTCATTAGAATAATATCCACGTGGTCATTCCACTGCAAGGAATCGGATAAGTGAACGCCGAGTACACTGACTGTGCTGTTGCTGTATTGGAGCCTCTAAATACCATGTCACTTTGAAACGAAACTTCTTGGCCCCTGGAATGCAAAACTACAGCTTTCGTTTTAGAAACGTTTGTCTTTAACTTGTTAGATGTCCAAATGACTTTGTAAGATATCCTTACCTTTATTAAATATACCTGCTTCTGAGTTGAAAAATATACTAGCGTCATTTGCATAGATAATAAATTAGTTTCGCGAGGAATAATGTTTAGATTTAAATTAGACAATAAAAGGCGAAGTATGCTTCCTTGGGGGGGGGGGGGGGGGGGGGGTTCTTATTCGAAGCTATATCATTTGTAGAGACAAACTAGCATCTATCTGACAGCATTTAATTAACCTGAGCGAGGCCGCGAATACTGTAATGATTTAGTTTCTTAAATAAAATGACGTGTAGGTTTAATCAAAACGTGAGTGAAATTAACAAACATTCCAGGGACCTTATCTTTTTCTTCAATGTTGTAACATATGCTTGTTGATCCAGTAGGGCGAACTCTGTAGGCCTACTGCTTTGCGAAAATGACATACATTGGTTTCAGAAACAGAATTAAAAAGAAGGAAAAAACAATTTCAACCTACTGAAAATGGAGGTTCTTGTCGGTAATTACCGACAAGAACCTGCGCCCGCCGCGGTGGCTCAGTTAGCAAAGGCGTTGCGCTGCTGAGGTCGCGGGATCGAATCCCGGCCGCGGCGGCCGCATTTCGATGGAGGCGAAAATGCAAAAAAGGCAGTGTGCTTGCGTTGTAGTGCGCGTTAAAGACCCCCAGGTGGTCAAAATTACTTCGGGGACTGTTTTTGTTGTTATATTAAACAGCGGAGCTGCTTAAGCCGGTCGTAAGTCCGTGGCGCGTTAACAGAAAATGTGGGCCGATCCTGGCGACAGTGCAGAACGGGTCCAAGCGCAATGGCACATACCCTGTGAACAAGCGAAGCTGATCCTGGCTGAGTCTAGCTAAGCATGGTTGTGACTACTTAAGCTTAGTCAGTCATCGATAGCCAATCAATAGCTAATCGATAATCGATCAATAAATTCCGGAAATGCTGGGGATGACTTGGCAGTGCTTAGCCTAGCCCAAATACGTGGCCAATACCTTGCGACAGCCAATCGACAGCCAATCAATAGCTAATCGATCAACAAACAAAAATCCGGAAAATGCTCCGCTGTCTCTTTAGCATTGCGCCTCCAGTGCAAGCTACGCAATATTTTTATATTAAACTCTATGAATAATGTAGAATATCTTGTACCACTTGTTTTAATTTCTGAATTGAAACTTTTCGTATATAAATCCCGAGACTAGCACCGGTGCCGATCGAGACACTCTTACCCAAAATCTGCCACGAAATGAGAAATTCATTGGTGTTCCACTCCGTTTTCACCCGTCGTACACATAGAATCTTTGTAGTGAGACTTCAGCGTTTCTGTTTGAAGTGGGAAGCATAACCGGCATAACCGCACAGCATAAGTGGATGTAAGCAATGACAGCTTACAATATAAGATAATTAGAATTGAGGGTCAGAAATACGCCCCCAAAATTCATGAGAATATGGTCATTTTCGTTTAAATGCTAATAAGTTCATTGGAGTGGGTTTATTGGTTGTGTCGGTTCGCTTCCACCAAGGACTGCAGGATGTCTACATTCAACTTTTTTTTTTTTTTACAAAATTATATTCATGTCTAGAAGCCGGCCGCGCAGCGATTGCAGATAGCGCTCTGGCGTAAGCGAGGGTATATAGGAGGTGGTCTTATACCCTTTGCAACTTGATGCATAACGCATTAATCGCGCAACAAAATAGAAAATCAAAAATAAAGCAGTGAGGAAAAACTTACGTTGTTCTCGTCACGCAGGGTTTGTCATCATGGCCGCGAGACACCGGAACTCTCCGGGGTCACCCGACTTTGAATTCCGACCCAGCGGAGTCACAGCGGCGGCGCTGCGCACCACTTCCCAATCGATGCCGAGCGACGCATCCGGCGACGCCTCCCCACGACGCCAATTGGCTGCTGAGCGACCAATGGCAGCGCTCGTTAATTAGCCAGCCTATGGGAGACAGTTTTGCGGAGAAGGCGAAGCGACCACTCCGAACCGACCTCGGCGCTCGTCTGTTGACGGATCGATAGAAACGTTAGCGGCTAATCCACACGCCGCGCTGTTATGCGGAGCGCGCGCCAACTGCCTGTTAAAGGGACGGTGGGCGTGCGAGTAAAATTATCGAAGCGTCACGCTTACGGGGGCCCGTTGTGTGTGTGGTGGTGGTGACGCATATTTTACGACTTTTATGTGCTGTCGTGTAAACGTGAATGGTGGAGCTCCACCTTTACTCGTGTCGGTCGTCGCCAAAGCGATGATGCGCAACCTGTTTTTCAAATCCACTATTGAGGTTGGGCAAGTTTGTATTTGATTTTCGAACTGGTGAAGCGCTCTGTTCCTTCTTTTGGTCGGCTCGGCTGTTTCTTACTTTCCTTGTTGCGCTGTATACCAGTTTGAAAAATATTTTTCAAACGATTTTCAGAAGATGATGGTAGTGGTGCTTCATGTACATAATGCGAAAAATGAAGATAACGTAAACCTAAAAGCGTTTTTTTAGATCACTGATCGACCTGCGTGCATTGGCCTGCGCAGCGTTCATGGTACTCAAAATACCCCTGCAGATTTCCCACGAATATTTCTTCAGTGGCTTATTGAAGGGCACCGAGTACATTATGCTGTGACAAAACATTTTCGCCTTGGAGTAATGGCTGTAATTTGGCTATCGCTAATAGCAGAAATGAAGCTTGTGGGGAAGCTAAGGCCCGCGCAACGAGCTATGTAATGAAATATATTAGGCGCGTACCATTAAAAGACAGGAAGACAGTGGTTGTGAACTTGTGATTGGGTAACCAACGGGGGTAGCCGATATTCTAGGGAATGGAGTTTGGCGGGCCACGTAGTGCGTTGGACAGATCACCGATGGTATTTATTACAGTTGCCGAATGAGTGCCAAATGAATTAAAAATTTAAATTCGGTTTTTTTTCTTTTATGGTGCATGCACCCAATGCACGGTACACGGGTGTTTTTGCATTTCGCCCCCATCGAAATGTGGCCGGGATTCGATCCCGCAACCACGGGCTTAGCAGCGCAACACCAAAACCACTATGCCACCACGGTGGGTATAGTGCCCGCCAAACGTGAGGAAATTTCAGGCATAGTATACAGTGTCGGTTGGCGCAAGACGTGTGACAAATGATCCAAGCCTAGCTTCATCCTGCAGTAAAACAGGCTCATGATATGATGAATAACGGAAACAACAAAACGGAACTTTTATTTCAATATCATTATAGGCTCTCAAAAGTTTTCAGTTGATAATGTGATAACCTGTGACTGTTAGGGGCACCGCTGCACGCAGCAGCGAGCCCACAATCTTGTATTAAAGATATCTCACTTGAGGCTTTCAGGCCCCGGGCTATTATGTCCCGCCTATGACGTCATAGACCTCGTTATAACGAAACAGGATATGACGAAATAAAGGATATAACAAGGAGTGAAATTCCCCATAAAATCACCATAGAGATCCATGACGAGGATACAATAACGGATATAACGTAATCCTGGCTCCCCCTTTAATGCGGTTACAACGAGGTTTTGCTGTACTAAGTACGTCGCAAGGTAAGCCATTCGAATGACAAAAATAAGTGCATATTTTTATTGGGCATAAATATACACATAAACGTCCTTATAAATTCCCTAAATCCGCCCCTAAATGTCCGCGAGTGTTTCCAAATTCAATATATAGCTAATGTTGGGGTGGCGTTGTCACCGAGATAACTCAACCCTGCAGAAGTATGTACTAAGTACGTCGCAAGGTAAGCCATTCGAATGACAAAAATAAGTGCACATTTTTATTGGGCATAAATATACACATAAACGTCCTTATAAATTCCCTAAATCCGCCCCTAAATGTCCGCGAGTGTTTCCAAATTCAATATATAGCTAATGTTGGGGTGGCGTTGTCACCGAGATAACTCAACCCTGCAGAAGTTTACATAATGATTGTTGGAAACATCCAGAAGACGCCCGTATAGGCTGCTGCGGTGCGTACCCGATCTTCCCAGGGTTCGCCAATTTCGATAGTAAAGCGAGCTTTAAGAATTTACTGTTTATGGCTCTCATTAGTATGCACACAAGTTCTTGCTTTACTAGCGACAGGTTGTCGCCGAAATCCTACGCTTGGCGGCGCCACTATCAAGAAGCACCTCGAACTGCGTGGTGAAATGTACTGGCAAAAGATAGTTTTCTGTAGAAAAATGGAACTCTGTCGGTTGCTATAACATTTACCAGCGCTTCGTCTTTTCACGGTGTTTCTAAGTGTTAACTGGAACATCAATACGCAGAGGCTGAGGACGTATTTCTCGAAACTGCTGATAAGCACAGGTTTTCTGCTGAGCTAGTGAATGTGACTTTATTACTTACTGCTCGGTTTCTCAGTTAAATTCTGACAAGTGTGTGCCATGAACTCAATAGCTATAAGTTAATTACAACCATGCATGTGAAGCCAAGGGAATTATAAGGGAAATTAACTGTGGTTTTAACTGAAATGGAGAAATAAAGAAAATGAAATCGGAGGAAAAGACAACATGGCCGCCGTCGGGAGTCGAATCCGCATTACGCGTGAGGCGGCTATCATACCCTTTCTTGCGTATGTAAATGTGCACTAGATCTGCCCTTGGAAGTGTTAGCCAGCGCCACTCGTGGCCTTGGTAACGCATCCTACATTTCAGTTAAAACCACAAATAATTTCCCCTGTTCTTTCCTTAACTTCAATGTCTGTTTGCTTCGTATGGTTCTTCTTCGAAATAATTTGTGACACCTTAATAATTACCTAAAACCACACAGATGTGTGGTGAAGTCCGCGTCTTCAAGCAATACAGCTTGTACGACAGCATTGCGCGGTCACAGAAATTTTATTTTACGTCTTAGAGAAATCAATCGACATATTTATAGTGAAGTGTGACCGTCATTTGCTGGTCTATACCTTGCTATCACAAGTCTTTTCAATCGCAGTTTTAGGCGAAACGGCTTTAGTATTTGTTTGGGCACTGCAGTACGTTTTAAGCACGGTATACATGAAAAACTGTGCGCGATCTGTAGACAATGCTGACATGAAGATGTAATCCAAATATTGTACCGCTCCACACAGCAAGGAGTCCACAATCTTGCATTAAAGATATCTCACTTGAGGCTTTCAGGCCCCGGGCTATTATGTCCCGCCTATGACGTCATAGACCAGCGCGCGACAGCCCATACGCGTCAGTCATTGGCCGTCCTGTAACCACTCCCTTGTCGCTCTCCGGCACCTTTGTCAGAAGCCAACCCTGAAGGGTTGCCATCCTTAAGTGCATCGCGCTATTTATATCTCCGTAATTTAGCAGATACTTTTAAAATATTTGTGCGGGAAGTACATTCATAGAAGGCCATCGCAATCCAATCTCACCAGTGTGTCCTCGGTTTTGAAGAAAAGGCGCAGCAGGCTTATCCGCGTCGGTTGCGTATGTACAAAAATAAACGGCAGGGCATCGCAGCAACAATATTTATTAGTGCAAGAAATCGAACAAAACAGAAACACGTACTCCGACAAAGGTGCCTAAACATATATGGCCGCTGCCATCCATCGAGTCGCAGCGGCATACACAGGGTTGTTTCAGCGAACACTTTCAAAAATTAAAAGGTTGCCTGTGGCAGATAGCACAATTCTATTTCATGAGCTGGTCTACCCGGAGAGGCGGACATTACTTGCACAAAAAATTGAAATACATTATCGACTAATTAACAAAAATCACTAATCAAATTTTGACTAATTACATTATGGCACATATTGCAATTTACAAATTCTAGCCGTGGAGTTCGCAAGGTAGGCGGATCCTCTTGGAACGAATTCTCAGGATGACACCAGCTTCGAGATATTAATTACCGAATTTTACAGAGAAATGCATTGGCGCCCCAATTACTTTCTTAACAAAAGTCGTTTTATGCATTGAAGCACAAAAGTAACTAGAACGCCAATGCATTTCTCCGCAAAGTTCGGGAATGAATATCTCGAAACTGGTGTAATCCTCAGAATTCGTTCCAAGTGGATCGGCCTTGCGAACTCCCATGGCTAGAATGTATAAATTGCAACTAGAATTGTGCTATGTGCCACTGGCAACCTTTAAAAAGTTTTGTAAGTACTCGTTGAAACACCCTGTATATATCAGCGCGGCTGCCGCCAGCGCTCTAGCTCTCCGCTGACGACGGCGTCCTCGAACCAGGGCTGCAGAAGGAGCTCCTCGAGGAACCACAGCTGCCAGTCGCGGCCCCTGGCCGACACGAATGCGTACTGGCGGCCGCCGGACATGGTCGAGCTGCAGCGGATCCGCACCGCCTGCGCTCCGGACAAGCACCGCAGCGTCTGCTGCAAGCGAACAGTGCCGTTGCCCACCTTCAGTAGCCGCAAGAATGCAGCACTCCGCACCTGCGTGTCAGAGGATAAAGAGGTTACATTAAACCGCTCCCTAGAGGACACGTAACTGCTTCCAGTGTATAACCAAAATTTGCTATGTGGCGTGGAGAGGGGCCCTTTAAGGTGACCATGTGTGCATATGCTCAGAACTTCGATCCTCCTCGCGTCACACAGAGTTGTACAACATGCTCCTGTAAATAGTATGTTTGTTCTATCCACCGTGGCCTGTCTAAATCTTTCTTACATCATGCAATTTTTTTTTCGCGAGGGTCATGCACTTGACTGGTGACGAGAAACGTGTGTGTGTGTGTGTGTGTGTGTGTGGTGTGTGTGTGTGTGTGTGTGTGTGTGTGTGTGTGTGTGGGTGTGTGTGTGTGTGTGGTGTGTGTGTGTGTGTGTGTGTGTGTGTGTGTGTGTGTGTGCGTGCGTGTGTGTGTGTGTGTGTGTGTGTGTGTGTGTGTGTGTGTGTGTGTGTGTGTGTGTGTGTGTGTGTGTGTGTGTGTGTGTGTGTGTGTGTGTGTGTGTGTGTGTGTGTGTGTGTGTGTGTGTGTGTGTGTGTGTGTGTGTGTGTGTGTGTGTATTGGAGGGCTAAAAAAGTCGCAGTTTCGCCCGAAAGGCGAAGCATCGATTGCGATAGCAAACTATATAGTGGACAACTATACGAAGTAAGGATAGTAGTTGTAGCGGCCGTGTAAACTTGTAAACATAGGTATACTAACTAAATTAACAAGCCTGGTGTCACGCGCGCACAAACAAACATGAACGCATCTCACTCGATGACCGCGAAAACTCGCTGTCAAAACGCTGTAGTGAGTAAGCGCGGCAGCGAGCGAATTGACCTTCGTCACGCTGCACGCCTCAACGCGAACTAAGCCGCGAAAACACAGCGCAGGGAGGAAGGACTCCGCCCCCGCAGCAGATGGCTTTGAAGCAACCCGCGGGAGGCCGCGTCCTCCCCCTCCCTATCCTACCCCCAGAGCCTTGCAGCCCGGCGGGCGCGCGCGGTCGCTCGCCGGTCTCGCGCGCGGTTTGTCTCGTTTCGCGCAGCGCACGATTTTGGGCGCTGTACAGGAGAACACGTGCCTGACGCGGTATGTAAGTGAGTGCTACACGGACACTGAGGAGACGCAAGGTGATCACAGAGCATGATCGCGTGCTGGAACATGGTAGAAAATGACATAGTTTCGTTCTCTGCGCACGTGACTGCACGACGTGGGAACAAGCAGACAAAATAGAAGTATACATCTCTCTTGCTACGGTCCAAAGCAAAACACAAACACGCTGTCATTCGGTTTGTATGTCTTATTATTACTCTACGCATCAATTCGTCTATTGGAGCAACAGGTTAAACAAATAACTGATGTTGCCTTGAATAATTCTCGAAGTCACGTGTCAGTATGGGCGGCGTCACAGCAGTGCCATGTCACGTAGGCGCACTTCCACGATATACGTCGACTCTCTGGCTGAGAACGCGGCGCCCGCGAGGAGAAAGGGAAACGGTATTTGGTTTGAAATTTAAGCACTTTCCGCGGCACCTAGCGGTGTAATACTTTGCAGGAACGATCGTTAGCGCGCATTGTATGCACTGCGCCTGTCAGTTCGAAATGGCCAGACCTGGTGAGGGGCCCTTTAGCACTACCTCTTTAAGGCGACAGCAATTATGGAATCATTCTAGGCGAGTTTTCGCCGTCTCGGTGATGTTTCGCATGAAGAGAGAGAGAGCATGTTTCGCGCTGGCCGCAGCGCACGGCCAGCGCGCCGTGTGCTGGGGATGCGACGGCAGCCATGCGAGGGTGATCCGAGAGGGATGGTGGCTTGATACGCGCCGTCTTCCCGCACGCCCAATTGGCGGTCACGTGATCGAGCGCGCGCTGGGGGAGGAGAGCGTGCGGCTGATCCGAGAGGTATGGTGGCTTGATACGCGCGTCTTCCCGCACGCCCAATTGGCGGTCACGTGATCGAGCGCGCGCTGGGGGAGGAGAGCGTGCGGCTCCTCCTCTGTCCAGACCGTGCGTGGCTGCACCTGGTTGTTCACGCGGCTAAGCGCATACACGGCCCGCACCGTATCTTGGAGGACATTTGAGGCGGGTTCCAGCGCTACAAATGTGAGCCGAGATGCCTGGTGGCTTCAAGCACGCTTGTCTTCCCGTGCATCTAGTGTTGGAGGTCGCGTGATACAAGTTTCAGAGGAGCGGTGAAGCAAGCAGTAGCATGAATTTGCTCCCCGCTGCGGGTACTCCTCATTACATCAGCATTGTGAAAGCGAGCGCCCATGGTTATGGAGTGAAATCTGTTCATGTCTCTCTGTGTTCTCTGTGTGCACGTGACATCATGCTTGTCTAGTCAGCAAGTGGACGTTCACTGCAATGTTTATGTCTGTTAAATCTACGATCATTACTTCTTGTAATTGTCTTATACTTTGCTACTGTCTAACATTTTGCAGTCACTGTCAGTGGTTCGCCTTTCGAGTGAAACTGCGACTTTTTTCTCTTTCATTGCCTTCAGCCACTGTCTATCTGTAGACTGTTGCATATATGAGGGCGTAATTTCTTTTTTAAGTCCGTGGCTGTGGATCCCATGCGGTCAAATTGACATTTGAGACTGTTCAAATGTGTACACATATTTTGAACAGTCTCAAATGTCAATTTAAACATTGAACAACTATTTTGTTAACTATTCACCACTTGGCATGCTAATAATACAATATGAAGGACAAGCTCTGATAGCTATGCAGTACATTTTGAATGTGTGTTTCAAACCTAACTTGAACATTCTTTCACCATGACATTCAGTAAATGCAGAATATATCACAATGCAGGGAAACAGGACAAGTGATAACATGCATATATCTGAGTCTTGTGACCGTCTGTTCACACTGGAACACAAACTAACAGTTGACTGTAGCACCGCAGAGCAGCCACTGTTACCATGTGTGCTTGTGAATGCAGCTGCTGACAGTGGCGGCAGAATGAGCTGATTACTGGTGCGCTCCTGCATGCATCAAACAGCGTAACAACAAATTCTTACCTGCACCCTAATTGGCCCGTACTCCTCCAGCACCTGGACAGCTTCGTGACAGTCATGGCCCGATGACAGATTCAAGTGACACGGAGACCCACAAACTAACAGTTGACTGTAGCACCGCAGAGCAGCCACTGTTACCATGTGTGCTTGTGAATGCAGCTGCTGACAGTGGCGGCAGAATGAGCTGATTACTGGTGCGCTTGCAAGGTACCTCAGGAATGCCAACACATAAGCAGCAGCGGTTCTGGGTGGCCAACCAAACAAATTTGCATGACTTTCTAGATCTTTGTGTTGGCGCTCAGGTGACAATGATGGCACTGCCATGCAGAAACTGGCAAAATTCTTGAACAGTGAAGACAGGCATTTGTGACAGATCCCGGGGCCATTTGACCCTGACATTTTTAGCAGGTCCTCTTTGGCAGCCCATCTAAGCACTACCTCAAGTGCAGCAGTGACCGGACGTGTGCCGGGCATGTATTTTGTCATCATTTCATTCATTTCTCGCAGCAGAATACCAGCCATCTGATAGCTTTGCTCTTTCGAGCACTTTGCATTTAAGAGCATCAGCAACACATCTGAGATACACCAGGGAAAGCCTAGGCAGTTAGCTTCCTCATTGTTGCCTGTGTTCCTGGTTATCATGTACCACGCAGAAGCCATCTGCAGCAGAACACCTGTCATTTCGGCACCAGAGAGGGCACTATCCGGGACAGCAGACTCGACATCACGGAAGAAACGTTGTCGCACCTTCTCCACCAGCACCTGGAACTGCTTCTGCACGTGAGTTTCAATGTTATATTTACGATTTCTGCCCTTGTGATATGGCGAAAGACTGCTCAGCAAACCTGTAACAACTTCAGCTTCACTAGCGATGCCGTACCTGCTAAGAATTTGATTCATAAGCTCTGTGTAGAGAGCCTTTGCCTGTTTGGCAGCTTGTTTATGCTTCCACCATTCGGGGTACTCAAACACGCTATCATGTGTTCTGTGCTGTGTGCAGCTACAGAAGCCTGAAATTACAAGGCCCCGGTTGAGTCTGTAAAGCTGTCCAAGGACTCTTGATGATCGATAAGTATCCTTAATGCCCATCTTCTCCATGAATTCAGGGTATCTGTACACGCGCTCAGATTTGTCCATACATGCTGGGATACCGGTTTTGGCAAAATCCAGGCTGGTAGCAATTTTGGTGGAGAGAGCTAGACACCGCTGAGAGAAGATACCATCTGGTAGCTGGTCAGCCCAGGCAAGGTGGGCATTGGACATGATGCCAATGTTGTCGTTTTTGATGTAGTTGCATGTGAATGATATCATTTCTTCATCCTGGAGATTGGGCAATATAGAAAAGGCGCAGCAATGAAGTAATGAAAGAAATGTACTGAATATGGTCTGTCCAAAAAACATACAAGCACAACATGTTGGACAATAAATTGGCACAAGCCAGTGCAAAGCACGCATAAACTCTTTCGTTACTGCATCTATAGAAATCTATCATTTTGATCGACAGTTTTTTTTTGTTACACGTT
Source organism: Dermacentor silvarum (assembly GCF_013339745.2). Lineage (NCBI taxonomy): Eukaryota > Metazoa > Arthropoda > Arachnida > Ixodida > Ixodidae > Dermacentor > Dermacentor silvarum. Next base: position 90,390,943 of record NC_051164.1, read on the forward strand.
GTTATATATTTCAGTTGGAATTCTTCTACTAGCAACATCATGTACCTTCTGAAATGATGACCAAACTTTAGCTATTTGTCAGGTTTGGCAATTTTGGCAGATTGGGGGAGTCTAGAAAAATAAAACTTCGGCTGGAGGTATCGTTGAGATTAGCCTCTGGTGTTCCTAGTGCTTCTTCAATAAAAAGACTCAATATTTGCAATTCGGTCAACTTGGCAAGATCATTTTTAAATGACAGCAGCAGCGAAAGCACAGAAGTTTCTCTCGAGTTGTCATTTTTCTGATCAAACAATGGTAGATGCTCATGAGTGTGTGTTATTTTGATAATTGTGTTCGACTAATATCAAGTCCAACTTTATTTTACCCCCCATGGGTTGCTTTTATCCATAAGCGCTTCAATAGCATATGCACATATTATTACGAGCAATATCGCCGTCGTGTAGCGTTTTCACCCTCACAAAAGCATGCAGTCGATTACAGATCGACCTTCGATCGAAGCTTGACTAGCTGCCCAAGCTCTTACATTTTGAAACACCGCCTGTTCAAGCGCCCTTATTCATTACTGTACAATATCGCACAACATTCCACATTACTGTACAGCACTGTACAGGAACTGCACAATGCATGTGGAGGGTCCAGTGCCAGTTGAACACGCACTAGACCACCTTGCTTACCCGGAAAAGCTGTTCGAACAAAATAATCAAGTATGAGGAGGCTTCTGCATGCTCCCTGACCTGATAACCACTGCTTCGCGAGCCTAAAGAATGCAGTAAAACAGGAACCAGGTGCCTGCTGCACCGAGTAAAAACCAATGCTCCCTGTACAATACAAACTTATCTGTTTTCATATTTGGGAAGCTAGTGCTTTCCTGCGTAGTATGGGCATCACTATGGCTAGTATTCATGCCACCAAATCTTCATGATAATTTTTTTGCATGACCTGACTTACGAAAATTGGGAACTAGGAACCAAGTGCATATTTTGTATATTTCAGATTATTTTACTCTCAGGACTTAAACTAAAAATAGTAAATTACTTTCATTCATGTTCCTTGAGGTGCTTCTTCGAAGTATCACATAAGGAATTCTCGAAAATTGTCTGAGCGATTATTACTGCTATACATCCGTTCAAAACATGAGTGATCAGGCTATAATTTTGTGTATCACAGTATATGTTGCGACTACTGTGCTTGAAATAAAAGCACTGAAAATGAGCACATTTCTAGCGGTAATGAAAGAGTTAAAGAAAGATAATAGATGTGAACTATCTTATCTCAATATTGTGTTTCATCTACTTCAGAAACAAAAAGGGTATTGTCCTCCAAAAAAAAATTGTGGGTTGCCAATCTCAGCAAATGCCTCTCCACTCAACAATGTGTCCACGCAAGCTGGAGAAGCAAAAAATGGCATGGATCTCAATTTGAAAGGAACGAATGTGGAAATGAAATTCAAACTTAACTGAGTAGCATCACATGCTTTGAAAAATCACAAAGTTTACAAGTTCAAAACCTCAATAGATCTCCACACATTAGAAAAGAGAACAAAGTATCTCAGACACAAGGAAAATCACAGCACCTTTCGTCACAGTGCCTATCATACGGAATCTGTTCAATTTCAACAAACGTTCGTTCGACAAGCAACACTCAAAACTTCACTCTAAATAAGTGCCACTGGCACACATGTCATTAGATGCTATCGCAGACAAGCATTCTCAAGTAGCACAAGTGGCAACTGAATTGCACCACTGTGCTATCTGTTGCTAACTAGTGTAAGTTTGAGAAATATCATACACAAGGGTAACAGCCAGTTATTTACATTCAACATGGCAAACAGCGCAGATGATGAGACAAGTGAATGAACATGAATGGATGAACTGACTATCAACTGAACTTTATTCAGGGTTGCGCTGCCTATAAGGCAGCTAGCACAAAAGCACAATGCTGTTTTTAAGCTGCTCAGCTGGCTGGCAAGAAAATGCAGTGAAAGCAAAAACATGTGAGAGCGAGGTCACATATGGCAAAGAGGCGATGATTTAATCAGTGTAAAACTTGGAAGAGACCAATGGCACAGTAAATGTAAAGACCATAACAGGAATGAACAAATTCAATGAAAAGATTTGTAAATGTGCGACAACAATCGAAGAAACAACTGTAAAAGCACTATATGCAGTGAAAACATGCCAAAAATGTGCACCTTGTCAAAACACACCATCTCTTTGACGAAGAGATGGTGTGCTGACATATGCTGCTCCCTTCTTATGTCTGATGTGTGCTCAACAAATTTTGCCTGCATGATGGTTGTGACACTTCATGATGCGTACTTCATCAAATACTGGCAAATAACCACACATGCTGCAATGGCTAGCCAGATTACTACTTGTTTTTCCTTTTCATAAATTGAGATGCTTGCACAGTCGGTCATTAATGTGCCTTCCAGTTTGTCCAGCATAACATATTTTGCTGGTTAATTAAGGGAAGGTCATATTCTATGTTTCCATTACACTCTGTGAAAGATTTCTGTGATTTTTGTTGCAGCAAGAACTGCTTGCCTTTTCCTACATTAACCTGTTGGTACAGTGAGGCCAGACGGCTGAATGAAGAAAACATAACTTGTATGCCTATTGTGTCTGCAGCCTTCTTGAGCCCATGTAACAGACCGTGAATATAAGAAATGACGGCAGTGCGCGAACAAAACTCCTTTTCTTTCTGTGGGCCATGCTGTCCTGCTTGATCACATGTGTCCTGCTTGATCACATGTCTAATCATCTGCACTGTTCGTCACGTAGAACGAATCCTACTATGCACTTAAGTATACATGTTCCCACACTCTCCTGCTACACACTGTGCATGTGCACGGATATGACGTAATGGACTGCCATACATCAGCTGGCACAATGACTCACATCAGCTACAGTGTTCACTGGATAATTTCCTATCCACAGTAGAATCTTGATGATACGAATCTCTCGGGACGGCAAAAAAAATTTGTATCATCAGAAATTCGTATCACTCAAATATGTAAAATCTCCAAAAATTAAGGGTGGATGCTGCAATGAAACAGCCGACTTGCTCAGAATTTCTGGTTTATTAATTTATTTTTCCCCGCTATCTTAAGACTTTTCATTATCTCATGGAGAAATATTTGGAAGAAATACGCAGCAGAATTTGAAAAAATTGCACTTTTTTAGTGTGGTGTTTTCAGAATCGGGAAGCAAACCAAGCTTTGGGAGGTACCACTGCACCGCTGATCGCGTGAGCGCGGCTTTCTGTCGATAAAGCGCCATAATATTGGTATCGCCGTATTGGTAATATGAAAGATAGGCGATTCTGAGAGCCGCAGCGCTGTAGTTCTCCATGCGGAAATAAAAAGCAAGAAAAAGCGAGCGTGAAAGGGGAAAACTAGCGTTGCGAATCGTTACTGCAGTCGCGTGGCGGGCAGGGAGTGCTCCTATTGGCTAAGACGAATTTGAATCACTGGAGCGCTTGCTTCTCGCACATTTTGGCAGCAGCGAACTGCGCACTTTGCGTGTTCTGAGGCCGGCATTTCAAGATCTGACAGGATTATTCATACTTTAAACAAGTAATTTCATTGTAGAAAGGTTCGTTATAGAGGCAGGTGACTGTATACATAGATAAGGCTACCCATGAAAACGAATGTTGCCGATCTTGCTGATGCAGCATGACTGGGTCGCATGTGATTGCCGGCTCCTGATAAAGTTACAAGGTGTATGAAAACGGCCGACAAGTTGCACGATACTGCACAAAGCAAAAGCTTATTTTTTAATTTTTCTATAGGGGGGGAGGGAGGAGGGGAGGGGGGGAGTACGCACATTGGTTATTCATGACGGAGTGGTGTAGGTCGCCCTGGCCACAGGAGGGCGACCAGCGCATCAGCGCAGTCGCTCTGCCAGCCACTCTACTGGTACACTGGGACCAGCTCAGCAGGGGATGATGCGGGGGTTCAATTGTTCATATCATCCACCATGGCGCAAGAGGCACTTCGCAACATTCGAAATTTAGCATGTTATAATTAAGCTAATAGACTTGAGCAAACTTTTAAAAAATTCATACCAGGCATCATCGTATTATTGAGATTCTATTGTACGTCACTTAACAGGCACACTGGGCTTCTTTTGGTGTGCAAGCCCTTCATGGTCTTGATTCAGTTTGGAATCAATGTATAGCCAGCTCTGCTGAAGTGATATCTTGGCTTCCTCAGCAGTTACCAACCAGCACACCTACTGCCTAGCAGTACTTCATGCCACATTCTAGGACAAGCATCAGGACGCAGAAGAAAAGCAGAAGGTTCATGCCTGCACAGACAAGGTGAGGAACATGTACTCTAGGCTATTTTTTGAACCTAGCAGCTAGAGCAACAGCTTCTGGCAGACAGCACAGCAACGAAATGCAGTCTAAAGCCCAGTGACTAGTACAGTTGCCATTGACTAGTCAAGGGCACTTCATGGTGTGTGATAATTCATCCTCTTCTGAAATTTTGAAAACCACTGTGCGAGAAACCAAAGTTGCTGCTCACTCATGTGCAGGAAGTTTTTATAATATTTGTACACCAGAGCTGTAGAGGCATAAAAAGGGCAGCTCTTTGCGGTCTACTGAACTCCACAGCCCGGACCTGTTATTCGAACTTCACAGCCCGGACCTGAACTTCAGAGCCCGGACCTGTTACTCAGCTTCGAAACTTTCACCAAATACTTAATCTCCTGAATGCAATGGAAACATGGCACACTGGCAGCTTGTATTACTTGGCTGGTATTACCACTGGAGTGCTGGTATCTTGTTTCTGATACTATTTCTTGTAATTCGATGTTTTCTCTAATCTGACCTAAGGTAATCTAATCAAAGTGAATCTAAAGCAGGTCAATAAATATCATTATTGTTTGACTATGTTTTAGTAGTATTACCAGTTTAATAAGCCATATCACATTATAACCATAACAATATACTTAAAATACAGCACTAATTTATGTTTTCTTCTTTACATCGTGCTACAATATGCAGCGAACGCACTGGTATTGGACATTTGACCCTCCAGAACCTGCATCTGCACTTTTTTTAATTCAAATTTGATAAGGCCTTTGGAGGCTAGAAGATAATTATCAAGCAAAGTAAACTGCTAATAAAAATGCAAAGGCATTCGATTAGCTGCCATGTTTCTTGTGGCACTGTCAGCTTCAAGACGGTTGTGGTTTTGGCTGGGCAAATGCTGAAATGGACCTAATTTCAATCCAGCTACAAGTTGAAAGCAACAAAGCAGCGAAAAAGGGAACGTACCAGGTCCTGCGGTGCATCAGCTTTAAACGCATGGTCGCTGAAAACCATGGGCTCAACATTGTCACGTGGGAAGAGCAGATCCTTCTCTGCTATGACTACATACTCATCACCATCCAGGTCTGAGCCTGCAAACAATATTGTTGGAAAACATATAGACGCTGTAAGCTATAGGAAAAACAAGTGACCTACATAATTCAATGAGCGTCTGTCTTGATTTAGTTCTACATATCCTTTGATTTAACCAAATTAGTTCTTTTGAAATCTTCCAGTTGAAGGAAGATTTATGAAAGGTATGTTGATGTCTACCTTAAAGTAACATGAAGCTTAAAGAAATTCGAGTGCCTTCATAGTTTCATGCTACTTTACAGCTGAATAAAAGTTAATGCTGGTCCAGGAGATAGAACTAGCACAACGTGTGTTTCTGGTGCAGTTGCTCTACTAAATGACATCTACCCTAAATGGAATTACCTAACCTAATCAGGAGACAAGCAGAGACAGGACTGATTTCAGCACTCATCAACTCCAACTTGAGAACAACTTGAGAACTCCAACATCACACCTTTTCAAACACAATTAGTAGAATCCACAGTTATGGACTTGCAAGAGATTCATCAAGTACCATGTATATGCTACGTGACTGCATGCTTCAGAAGATACAGAAGTACAAAATTTTCATTATGCACAAGTGTGCAGGGTATTCTAAAACACCATAATGTACACCCGTGAGCAAAAGTATATGGACCACAGGGTCGCTGAAAAAACTGAATTTCTTCGTAATTAAAAGCATAAACTGGAATTCACGAGTACACTGAAAAGTTCGCAATGACAAGTTTCGACTGCAGTCCTCAATTTCAAGTTGTGTTCACAGACAGATGAAAAAATTGGTTTTATCGCGCAACCCCTTGTCCCTATACTTTTGCTCACGGGTGTACATAACATATTCAACACCTCTTTAGATCAAGGAGGGGGCCAATAATGTTGGCATACGTTTTTTACGTTGTGTTTTAGTGCAGTTAAGTGACAGTAGTAATCTTGAATATTTCAGTTTTAATGGCCGATCTGCCTTTTTCATTTTTCGGGATAGTTTTGATGCTTGTAAGTCAAATAATGTCGCATGCTGTTGACAGCACATAGGAAGGATGTGACAAGCGAGGAGCTTGAAAAGTGATGCTGTTCACTTGGGCGAGCATGTACCCAGCAAAACATAGCAAGCAAATCATTTTATTAGGACGTTCTGGCGGGCTAGTTGGCTCATAGCTTTTAGACGTTTATAAACTGCGCGAAAAAAACGAGGACACAAGAAAGAAACACACACGACACCACGAGCGCAGTGGTGTCGTGTGTGTTTCTTGTGTCCTCGTTTTTTTCTCGCAGTTTATAAACGTCTACAAGCAAATCAGCAGTGGTGAAAGCGACTATAGTAGCACAATCGACAGTTGTCAAATGGAACGGTGCACCTGACAGCTTTTATTGCTTGTCACCAGGGTCATGTATGCCAATATATGGTAATACAATTATTATTATTATTATTATTATTATTATTATTATTATTATTATTATTATTATTATTATTACACCAGCTCATGTTTACACCATCAAGTATTTGAGACCAACTGGTAGTCATATGGTGATAATTCTCTACTACATGTATTGCATGCAATTTGATGATAGACGCTTGTCCTTATGGAATGTACTGGTCATCACAGTAACTCAATGGTAGAGCATCGCATACATAATAAAATACCGTATTTTGCACATAAATAACACCACCACGAATATAATGCAAGAACATGGATTGCGCGGTGATCGACCGCGCTACTTCAAAGACAGCTCGCTTTACCTGTACAACAGTGGCAATCACCTTGCTCAAGGTTGCGATGAAAACACCGTAACCACATTTACGCAGCACTAACAGTGCTAATCATCTTGCTCAAGGTTGCGATGAATACGCCGTAACCACACTTGCGCAGCACTAACAGTGTTCTAAATCAGGAGAAGAAAGATGGCGTGAAATGAACAGTGGCAACTCCCAGCTCACTGCTCTTACAAGAGGTGACTGCAGTTTGAAACGCTAGAGAAAATAAAAATTTTTAAATTGCATTATTGTTATGTCACGAACCCAAACATACTGCGAGGTGCATTATGAGGCCAGAAATCTCAAAAAAAAAAAAAGAAAGCTTGCATTATATTTGTGAAAATAACGGTATGTGGGTTTAGCTCGCAACTGCAGGTAATTTCCTTTGCCCCCTTCATTTTCCTTTTCCTTAGTATTATTTCTACAGTTCCATTGAAAAAAATACAGTTGATTTCCTATACACGTGCCCTGTGCTCTGGATTCATTGTCTCTTAACTTCATGTGGTTGCAACTAACGAAAATTGAGTCCATCGGTTTGCCTCATTCTTCTTGCTCATAGTTACAGCAATAGTCATGTAAGAGCAGTTTGACACTGAGAGTATACACATGAATGGAAACAAGACAAAACTGTTGCCATTCTAAGAAACAAAAGGTGCAAAGTAAAACAAAACATGTGGCAGCAATAACGCCGTCAAACCAAAAAAATTTGCACTAATTTTTTATTTCGAAGTGGACAGGACCCACCAGCCATTTCGTTGGGATGTGGTCGGTGTCCTTTGGCCGGAAATACAATGCAATCCCTGATGTGGTGCAATGCAGGCACATCCACAGCCTCAAACTTGCGCACGTCACCCGGGTGAAGGCAGGGGCACTTAGTTACCAATACAGTGCCTGTCCAAACAAAAAAGAAAGGCCGCGGTTCGCCATCTTGCATTCCAACATTGCAACTGCATCTTCTTTAACATTTAAAGCAATAGACGCATGGTATCACTTGGTGTCCGATACAACATGCGATGCATCTGAAAGATGGCTACTGTGATTATAGGAGCCTGTTCGAAACTTGTTCGATGCTGCGGCTTGAATGACTGATCATATGTTGGATCATATGCCAAGTGTGTGCCTACTGTTAATTATATTCTTTTATGGTGAACAAAACTCTTTTAGCAGGTTGTGTGTATATGTAACCTCTAATTAATGTACCATCATGAAAAGAAAAGAAAGAACACAATAACGAAGTGGAAAGCCACGAGCAAAACAAAATGTTGTACGCCTGCAACGAGGTATGGCTTTACAACTTGTTGGCACACACAATCTACTTCCACCATTTGACATCAATTGGCTAATTCAGCACATTTTTTTTATTCAACCATGTTCAACAGCACCAAAAAGCACCAACAAATGTTGAACACTTGAACACTCCTCTTGATTCAAACATGAACTTGTGTGCTTTATTTGGGCCTTTTCGTTCTGTCCTTACATTTGTTCCCACCAATACCTCATTTATTGTTCATCAACAAGCTCAATCTGCTACTTTGGCACAGCTGTTGCTACATGACTTCGTCACAGTAAAGATGCTGGGGCTGGCTGAAAACACAGGATATATATCTCTCCTCAGTGATAATGATAAAAAAAGCAGCATACCTGTAAGGACTCTGGTGACAGGCTTGAGCCTTGGAGCTTTGTCGCTGCTCTTTAAACTTGTGAACTGTACAAAGACTTGGCCGTATTCCAGAGTGCCTGTTTCGTCCAGGACACCCAGCATATTGCGTCCACTGTCCTCGGGTACCGCTATCTGGCCCTTGCTCTTGAGATTAGCTGCAAAATCACAGATGCGCAGCTTCCATAAAGGGCAGGTTTATTTGGCATCCCTTTTTGTTCATTTATACTGCCATGTGCCTTGCGGCGAATCCCCCAAATAAAAAAAAGAAGGAAAGGTTTACATTCTTATAAATCCATGGTTTTAATATATAGACTCCATTCTTAACTTCTCTGTTACCACATCTGCTCTGTGGTAAATTATCAGTATGTAGGAGCATGGACATATAGTCTTGTTAATACTGTTTACCCAACATTGATGATGTCAACTAGAAGAACAACAAACCAAAAGAGGGGTGCACACAGGGTGATGCTCATAGTTAGTTTAATATTAATGCAACTTGCATTCTTTGGTAACTTTACCTGCTTTGTGGTATGCTCGTCTCTAACCTCTATCATGCCTCAACTTGGGCCCCTAGGTATGTGTCACTGGGTATGTTCCACTGGGTGTGTGCCACGCTCTTAAAGAAAAACTTTAAAATTTTAACATTTCTTTGGTGCTGAGCGGAATCGAACCCACGTCACAAGGTGTTCCTCAAGCACAGCAGCCCGACATTTTAGTGCACTACACCATGAATGCACGCAGGAAGTAAGTGAACGCTTCTCATTGTTCGCACACATCGGAATGCCACGCATCTCGGAGGCCACGCGCGGACTTCGCAGCGGAGCCACTAGATGGCGCATCGTGTCTAAAGGGAAGTGCGAGTGAGGACCCTGGCTGCAGTACACACCTCATACATGACACGTTTCGGATGTGGCAATATGGTGTGTCACTAAATTGCTTCAATGCTAATCATGTCAACGTCAACATCTATCGTGAGATGGTTTCTGCCGGAATTTCTTTTTTATTCTGATAGCACTCAAAAGTACACACACCTCATATCGCATATTGTGACTTCAATATGATAATAAACATTCTTAAGTGCTTAGAATGGCCCTGTAACGCGAGCTTGCAAAGTGTGCACCATAGAACCATTGGGATCTGCTGGCGGCAATTTTTTTTTCCATCCACACCTACAAGTATTGTGTGCATAATGGCCATGTCCCTCAGAGCACCTCTTCCACAATGCAATGATAATGATCACTTACTCGCACTGGCTTCCACTGCAGTGTGCGCACGGATTTCAGTTTTATTTCTGTCAAATAGGCATTGTGCAGACATTTCAGCATGAGCATTTGTTGCAGAACTATAGTATTCCACAATACTCATGCATATCTTGCCGTGCACCATGCAATGAATTTAACTCATTAAAGAAAGGTAAAAGCAAGCATTTGTTCTATGGTCCACCACGGGGAGTCATCTGAGCTTGCAACATTCTAAGAATACTGTAAGGCTCACACGTTTCTTTGGCCTAGTCGGCATGACATTGCAGATACAGACATAGTAAAAAATGAGACAGGGCAGAGCATAACGCAGCAGTTTATCGTGTCTCGTTCCTTAACCTGTCTACATCTGCTCGCACTGTACATGCTTACACTGCAAGGCACGAGATAGGTTCTCCAAGAGTGGAGTAAAAGGGTGCTGCAAGCGAAACAAGGGGCAGTCCATCTGCTAAGGTGGATCAAATATAAATAAGACCCTTTTTTGCAGAGCATGTCCTATTGATTTGCACTCGCTGCTGCTTGAGGGTAGGTGAGCAAGGAGTCACGCGAGCAGACGGCTGGTCTTGTTAAATTCTTTCAGTAGTCCATCATATGATATCTCAGAAGAAGGCACACCCATTAATTGCATTATGTGTTATTATAAAGTTTCTTGCTTGTGAAGGTGTAAAACTGAGCAAATAGTACACAAATTGACAGCACAGTGCTGGGATCAAACACTTGCGAGGCCACTTGTGTTTGCCTGGGAGAAGGTATTATGGAAAGCCATGAAAAGGTTGAAAACGAGGACCATGATCCTCACCCACAGACGAGCAAGACTCGGCTGCCATCTGGCAAGGTGCTTGCAACTCTTTTTGCGACCAGCGCAGCATTTTGGACATTGATTTCTAGCACAATTGTTTCACCATCAGCACTGCATATCTTGTGAGCTTTTCAGTGAGGTTAAACTTGCTTGCTTATCACCATAAAAGGCATCACCAGCCAATACGTAAAGCGATCCTTCTCCACGAGAGTGCCAGACCACACAAAGCAGCTGCCAAATGTGCAGAATTAAGGGAAGCGGGTTGGACATCGTTGCAGCACCCCTGACTTGTTGCCCTGTGAATTTCATCTCTTTGCACCACCCAAAGAAGCTCTAGGAGGCCAACGATTTGACAATGAGGATGCAGCGGAAAAGCATGTGCACAACTGGCTACTGACACAACCCACTTCTTTTTAAGATGACGGGTTCAAAAAGGTACCGATTCGCTGGGAAAATGCATTTCTAGATCAGAATAACATGTAGAAAAATAATGTATACTTGGTTTATTCTTACTACAAATAAAAAATTTTTAAATGAAATTTTGTTTATATTTGATCCACCATATATATAATGCAAAAGTCTTGGCATGGCATTGACAGTATTTTCCATCATTACTTGCACCACCGTTGCTGAAACTTGAGACTGCTATTTGCTGCCTACATCAGCATAGAGGTCACTATATAGGTTTCCTTTTGTTGGTTTCCTTCAAGAGGCTGACAATCAATTATAAAATCCGGCACTCTTGTCAGGCTGCTGAAAGTCAGTGACATTCAAATAGAGATAACAAGCCACTCACCTATCGCGCTGTTGTAAACGGCCAGAAGCAGCGAGCGAATGAAAGGTTCCCTGGTCAAGACTAGGCCATGTCTGCGAAACTTGACAAGTGGCAGGTAGCAGGGGCGTATGTGATTACTAAGCACCTGCAAGGCGTCATCGTCACTGACAAAGGCATCGCACAGACGAAGCACCATGCTCTGCTGCAGGTGCAAGAACACACGAGCTGGAACACCGAGCTGCTCCAGGATGGTGATCAGGGGCCGACTGAGGTACACTGGACCTGCCAGAAATGAGCTTGCTACAAAAACTGAACAATCCCGGTCACACATTCGACGATCAGTGCAAAAACCAGTAAAACCAGTGAGGGGGTTGCAGAAGAGAGAAATAGACCTCACCTAACCTAACCACACACTGTTTGTTTCGAAAACTGCTGTATATACCGGCCCTTCTTTTTTTATGAAAAATCATTTTTGAGAATCCTCTGTGGCACATATTGCAATTATATATATATAGTCCTTGAGCTCAATAACTCGAAGAGGTGGACATCGCTTGCATGAGAAATTGAAATGCATACTTGACTAATCAACAAATTTTCACCTCTAATGAACTTTTTACCTGCTTACTTTGTGCACGTATTTCAATTTACAAATGGAACCCAGTGATTTTACCAAGGCACATCCACTTAAAATGAATTTCGAAACTAGCGCCAGTTTTGAGATAAGTGCTGCTAAACTTGCAGTAAAAATGAAATGTTGTTCCACATACTTTTCTAACAAAATACCCTCTTGTGCCACAAACCTGGAAATTTACTGGTACATCATTGCATTTTGTTGCACACTTTGGAAACGCATATTTTGAAGCTGGTGTCATCCTCAGAATTCGTTCCAAGTGGATATGACTTGTGAACTCATTAGCTTTACCTGTAACTTGTAAATTACAATATGTGCCATAAAGTAATTAGTTCAAAAAAAGTTAATTATAGCAATGTCTTGGCAATTAATAAGTCAAGCATTTAAATTTTATGTGCAAACAATGTTCGCCTTTTAGAGTAATCCAGCTCAAGAAGTGAAATTGTGCTTCATGCCATGGGCAATTAAAAAAATTATGTTAAAAACAACAAAAAAAGAAGCCCTATATATTGTCTATGCTAATTATGTCTTTTTGCAAGGAACAACTTCATATTTTGAGCTTCAAGTCGAATAAACAGTGCTGGCACAGAAACGCACGTGGTGCAGACACCTGCACAATTTCGAGACTGTCTGATGTCGAGCAGTTGAACTTCTTCATGCTTTCACGCAGCAAAAGCTGGTCCCCGCACAGTTCTGGATTCAGGCACAGCACACCTTTGTAGCCGGCATAGCGAATTTGAATGGCTGATGGGAGCTCTTCCAGGCCCAGCTGATTACATGCCTGCATAATGCCAGCGGGCTGTACTAATAAGCTGAGTGCAGCAAAAGTGCCAGGCAAGGTGGCTCAACAAGATTTTTCTAGAATTTTGCAGACAACTACATGTCATCATATATCCATGTAAAAACTAAAGGGACATGAAAGAGTAATGCAAAGTTAGTTTACTCTAGTGAAACATTTTTTCAAGACTCTATTTGCCTTTACAGTCCAACCTCAATATAGTGAAAATGGATATAACAAAATATCGGATATGACAAAGTAAACTTTTAATGTTTAATGACAATATCAGCGTGTTACCAAAAGTATGCTTATAACGAACGCCGGATATAACGAAGGTATTTGTGTCGGACGCGCATTTCTTATAACAAGGTTTGACAGTATTTAGCAGGAAAACTTTGGTATTAACAGGAAAAATGAAGGGCAAGCATTTCCTTTTTCAATTTTGTGCTAGAACCACAGTGTCAGTATGTTAGCAAGACGTCACAGATTTTAAAGTATATCTGCTAGTTTGGGATATTTTTGTTCACGAAAAGTTCTCCGAAATCACTCCAATTGTACCCTTCGTTCCATAAGATGTAATGTAATTCTTGTTTATCAGTAAACTAGTCCTAAGCTGACTCTATCCAAATACAGTCAAACATAATTGTAGTGATGAAAATGCCTTGGCCACATCAAATATTCATTATAAGCATATTACATGCCGATATCGACACATATCGATGTTGACTTACTTCGCTATATCCAATAATTCGTTATATTTGTGTTTGTTATATCGAGCTTAAATTGTTATATTTTTTTAACCTCAATAACAAATCATTGAATATAATGAAGTAAATCTAAAATTTTTCTTACCATTATCAGCAATTATGTGCTTATATATCGGATATAACAAAAGAACGCTCAAGTGCGATGCGACTTCATTATAACCAGCTTCAACTGCTGTTAACTAATTGCTTTTGGGAGTATATACTGGTTTAACAGATCTAGCCGAATCGTGTATAGATGTTATAACTGCAGGCATTGTAAACAAAAGAAACACTAATGCTGGTTGAGTTGTAGTAAGGTAGCAATCATTTCTGTTTAGTGATTTTATTTATATTTCTGTTTTGATTTGCTTAGTTTCTTTAGGACAAGAAATATGCAGTTCAAGAAAATCTAACCCTGCCCTTTATCGCTAACCAGATGGCTGTCCCTCTTCAGAATCAGCATAATGTCGAGTGCATGAATGTATCGACATTGAAAAGAAAAAACCAAGCACAATATGCATTGCACACAGCAACAAACCTTTGCCATAAGTGATCTCGAGATCATGCCAATGCCGTCAGAGAAAATGTAAGGGTTCCCCGACTGTGGATGCTTGCCACCCACGATGTCTGGCAAGTCCTGCTTGGCCCCACTGTCCAGAGGGACGTGTATGGTCTCTTCTGTGGACGAGAAGCATTGGCCCATGCGGGCCATCTTGTAGCCCACATTTGGAATCTGGTGCACGTCGCCTATCCAAGCTCTGATGTCTTGCACCGACTTGCCATTTCCATCCTTGGTTTAAGAGAAGGAGCAGTTACGGTGAGACAATCATGCTGAATATGAAAAAGCACTGATGCTTATTTTCGAAGTTGTAAAGCTACATGTTTATTCATGTTTTGGCACTCGTACGGCTGCCTGGATCACAAAACGAAATGCATAGCAACAGTAATTATATATGCGCTTAATTTAATATTTTTGAATAGATATAGGGGAGAAGATCACTCACTCGAGATATTTCTGGTGTGTGCAGTAGACTGTGTGTGCATGTGTGTGTTGATCCTAAGGATAGTAGAGATGACAAATTCTTTTCTTTGCAAAATATGTAATATTTTACTTTATAGTATAGTTAATGCAAAATGCCAGAGACATGACGTCTCTGGCATTGTTGTGACATCACGAGACAGAGCAAAATTTGCTGAAGCTGCGTAGCAATAAGAACAGGTATGATGACATCGCTCATTAAAAAAATATCGACAAAGAAAAGTTCTGTGTATTAATGCTTTGCTAACACTAGCATGTGGCTGTGGCAGCTGCAGTGATCACAGAAATGAAATGAGCCAGTGCATCATGATATCATGAAGCATCCACCTCCTGGGTCCTGAAATTGTTTCACAGAAACAAGTATTACAGAAATCATTCAGGATGCTGTGACACTTGCCATTATTTTTTATAAAGTTTAGCGAGCTTCAACCTTCACATAATGCAAAAAAAAAAAAAAAATGATGTAACGTATGTGATGTCATTACTCCTTAAGGAGTTCCCTTAGTTCTAGTGAGTCTGCCCCTGCGGTAGCTTGCTACCAACTTTAACACTTTTTAAACTAGGAACTTCCAAACTTTTGGCCTTGGAGGACTCGAAATTGCCATCACTGCTGCAACAAACTGGGGAATAAAGAGGTAAATAGTGAACATCTGCAAACACTAGATATGTTGACAAAAGTTAGCATACATACATTCAAGCAAAAGAAAAAAACAGCGAAGTTCTACATAATGAATTTGACACAGCTAGAAAACACAACACTTTTCTAAGTTGTATAACAGCATAATACTAGAAATAGCATTATTGAAGGGTTTCTGCAACATGCACTGCCACTGGTCTTTATGTAATGAGAAGTCTCTGTGGCACTTATTTTCTCAAGCTTGCTGTTCGAGATGTACAAGTAATGCGATCAGATCACCTTGTTTTATCCTTTATTGTCTATTTGACAGAAGTTCTTGTTAGACAGTTTTGAATTTTTGATTCAATGAGGACTGGAAAACCAGCGATGGTGGGTTAGCGACGGTTGCAAAAGGATAGTTGTGTTGCTTGAATATTGAGAGGTGGCAACTTAGGAGGACTCCACCAACACTTTGAAAAGCACCAAGAACTTTGTCATGCATTGTCCCCTGCCCCCATCTGCATAAACCTCAGTGAAGTCCCATAATAAAGCAACAAAATCATTACACCATGCACATCACATAAAAAAAACAAAAGATTAAAATGGCGCACACATCAGTGCAAAAGCATCCATCTGGCTTCATTTACATGAAAAATCAATGCATGACTTGAAACATAAGACGACTTTGAAGTTAGCTGCTATGTGAAGTCAAGTGTGACGAAAACTCGCCCGGTCGGGATTAATCATACTAAGAGATAAAATGGACGTCGACCACAAGCATAATTATAGCAAGATATATCAGCACCCGCACGGGTGCTTACAGCTGCTGAAACGTCTTGCTATTATTTGTAGCTGGTGTCCATTTTACCTTGACTTAGCTGCTATATTTCTGGCTGGTTCTAGTGGCCATTTTTCACACTGCAGATGCAACATATGGTTGGTTGCACAAGGCAAGAGAAAAAAAAAGGACCTTTATATTATAATTAATTAAATTTAAGAGCCATAAAATGTAAGGTTGAGGCAAGGGTGGCTTGTACTGATGTACTATGTGCTCACAGAGACCAATAATCCTACTTGCAAGATGCTCAAGTTCTCTGGAACCCAGTTTTGGAACTCCACATGAACAAGTAAACATCAGCTCATCACATCAGAAACACATTATAAGAGCCAATATAAGGCCCTTCTGGTTATGTGACACACTATGATGATGTACACATGTGCTTCACAAGTCATTGTGTATAAACCTTTTCGAGGGGCTATATTATAGTAAAATTTATTTTCTCTCTTTAGGAAAACTAAAAAGGTTTTGCGCTGGCTGTGCAACAAATGTGCCACCATGAGACATTGGACATCAAAAAAGCGTGAAATGTCTGGAAAAGCATTCACTATGACCTACTCATGTGAAGCTACATTTTGCACTTCGATTCAGACGATCAGATCTAATCAAGAGCAATAAACAGAGTTAATGTTGAACTGAATCTGGGACACAACTATCATTTGTGGAACTTTATGTGGCCTCTGTTCTTTCCGACACAGAACATCCTCTTTCTTATGGATTGAACATCGTTAAACATATATATATATATATATATAGGGGTATTAAGCACTGATCACATAAAACAACTTTTGGGGGTAGCAGAAATCCAGCACAGCCATATGCCATTTCAGGCAAGGTAATGAGCGTTCTGTTGTCACTGCAAAGTTGCTAACTGTGGGGTACCTGTCCTAGTTGGCACACGTCGCAACATGCTTCAGTTAGTGTTATAACACAGTTTTCACATAGCATAAAACAGATGAAACTATGTTTTTAGTATACTGCACGGGCAACAGCATACTAAAGACATTCCACATAGTTTCATCTTTAGATTTATTCAGCAAGAATGATCCAATTTTTTGTACGTGCCTTTGAGAAAGAAACATGCTCAAGTGAATCCCTGAATAACCTATTAGAGAATCGAGGGGTCCAATGACAGCTAAAGGTTTGAGAATCAGTGGTGTACGCTGCATGTTCTTTGTGCAGTGCTTCTCAAGACATTCTGATGAGATGAAAGAACTCTAAGCATCTGGAAAGCAAATGGCTCACCTTGGTGTATAGCCATACGCCATGGTCACGAAGCTGGCTGGCAGAGTTTCCAAGGTACTGGTAATGCCGACCTGCAATGCAGACTCCTTTTCGAAGGAGAGATGCCACAGTGGCTTCCAGGATTTCATCCATGTTTTGGCTGAACATGAGCGTGTGCGAGAGGTAATCAAGATTGTCGTCACGAAACGTGACCCGCAGGGCATACTCAGGATCAAAACTGCGAAGCACCCTGTTCTGGCAGTGCGCTTCGGGAGGAAGAAGCAAAAAATTTGACGGGGTGGCAATCATACGCCGTACCCAACAGCAGTTGGCTGGAATCTCTAGTGGCACATAGCTTGTGTGGAACTTCACGAAAAGAGCTGGAAGTGCTGTCTGGAGTGTGAAGATGCAGCCATTTTCAATGGAGAGATAAAGAGCGAAGAAAGCTTGCTCAAGTGCACTCTCATTGGCCCTGGAACACTTCTGCATGAACGTGAGCAACACATTAAACTCGTCATCTCGCTGCAATATCATCTGCACTAACACATCAGTGCTCTTCTGCAAGAGTGCATTCAGTGCATACCGACATGGAAATTGCAACAGGGGTGCCATTGTGGTCATGACCTTGTGCTTTGCACTTTCCATGCAACCTACGACGCTTTTCGTTTTGACAGGGGCATACACGAACTTTACATCTCTCCTGCAACGGTGGCCGAGGCGGCCAACCGCTCGTCTAACTTTAAGGTCGTTGGCCACGCACAGCTTCACAACGGAACACCCAGCAAGGTCGGTGCTATGCAAGTAAGAAACGCAGGAGCATCCCATGTTCAGTGTCCTTTCAAACTTCATTCGGTCGCTGTTGCTACATGGCATACCACCCTGTGAGAGTAAGATATCTTCTAGGCTAAGTTGTACTTGCTTATGAATCAGAGGAAGGGTCTTAACATGAAGGTAGACTTCTGTGGTCTCTACTGCTGCGTTGATGACCATCCGGTAGATGTCATCATACTTTATGACAAGTCTGTTTATGGTTCTAAGCTTCCCACATTTGTGCTGAAGTGTGAGGTAGATGTGCAAAAGTTTCTGATCATGCTTAAATGCGCAATCCACCCTCAAGCCCGCATTCTCCATATTTTTGGCAATATTATGTACTTCAGCAAAGGTACAAAAGCCAATGTATGCTCCAAATGCAATAGATTCTACTGAAATGTCTTCTTGTGGAATGAAGTCATTCCAAAAATCACAGGACCTATCAGGCTCCAGCCACTGAAGAACATCTGTAAACGTAGGATCTGTTAATCCACAGAGACACCACTGACTGATAACAGTATCACTTGCTGTTTTGAGTTGTTTTGTGGATGTATTCAGCTCAAGTTGACATATTGTATACTGTATTGTGTCTTCATAGATGCCTTCAGCAGCAGATTTTTGCTGCAACTGTGATATGTGCAGTGATGCTAATGGCAAGTCAATATACTGGGTGAAGAAGCTCCGGAGAGCAGGTAAGTACTGCCTGCAATCTACACCTGGTCCGTTGATCCAATAGCAAGTAAAGGAAAGCATTGTTTTCTCTGGATTAGCCATGTCAATGGGTCACGCCGAAATGCCAATCCCCAGCAAGAATCTGCACAAGATGAGAAAATTTAATGCAATATGTTTATTTCATAATATAGCACTTACAATACTACGGTGTATTTCAGAATAGTGTAGGGGGGGGACTAAATTTCGTATGAAGGCGCGCGATCATGCGCATCGAGTACCAAAGAACAGCATTCGCAAGAGGGGCGAAATCACGACCATGATCACCATAGAATGATGATCACGGCAGAGCTCTCGCGCATGCGTAGAAGGTCGTGTTGCCCTTGTGGCTTCGGTTTTTCTGGACGTGTCGGCTGCTAGCACCGATTGTATGTACGACATTATACCCCTGCACGCACAAAATTAGATTTTTGTTCTGAAAATACTCACGGAAAATTACGAGCGTACCTACTGTGTGATTAAGAACATCTTTCCGGGGGAAAAGCGAAGGAAGTGGTAGGAGGAAGAGAGAACACGTACATACGACGACGGCGGCACTACTTTCGTAAAACGCGAGCACAGCATGGGGGGGAGCAAAACCAACACGGCGACCTACTGGATTTATAACTTTACAATCATGCAAGGTACCGGGTGCCGATAGATTTCATCCTTAAATTAAAAAAAAAAAGAAATACAACTCGCCACAACGCGTTCGTTACAGCGGTTACAGCCGACGGCGCGACCAACCGGCACGGCAGCATGCAAATTAAAGCACACTTATCGCAAGCCATAGGCTATGCGCAAGCATGAACGAGGGCATGGAGGTAAAAAGAGGGCAACGGCTTGTTGGCTTGTTCTAGAATACTTTGCATGTTGATGAGCCGCTTTGACGGCTTTGGCTTTGGCTTGCGCTGTCACGTGGAAATGACGTCAAAAAAGAGTCGTCACTGGCCATCGGTAAAGGGTGTTTAGTTTCGTTATCGAAAGAAGTTTTTGCTCGGTTTGCACTAGAGTTTACACCTTGCGTTGCCCTGCAGTTAGGAGGCTGTTGGACTTGCCTAAAGGAATTTCGGTGCAGCGGCACAGCTTTTCAGCAGCTGCTGGTTTATGTACGTACGTGTGAAGTGAAAGCTGCAAACGCCGAACTGAGTGGTTAAGAGACGCGGACTGGTCTCGGCGTTTGATTTCGTGATTTCATCCAAACACCGATGGAGCCTCCTTCCTGAAATTTGTGCAGTGTGCTTAGCGTAACGACGTGACCGTCTTCGAGCTTTCAAATATCTACCAAAGTATGAGGAAATCGCAGATATGCCGAGCAGTGCAAATAACACCTTAACTTTCACAGCCCTGTGGACTCCCGATCCGAAGCATGACACTGGTCTCTACGTAAGGCGTTACCAGCAGTTCTTTCAATCATACGCACCTGCATCTCGAGTGGACGTGTCTGACCCCGCTAAGTTCTGCAATGGCAAGTACGGTGATCGCATTTATCAAGCTGTCTGTACTGTACTGCTGGATAGCAGTGTTTCATCTGCCAAGCTGGAACCACTTTACTTTAAGTTCACTAGACAGTGGTGCATGGATGGACGGGTGGAAGGGAGCCCGCGTTTTCTGCAGTGGCTTGCTCCCGATCGCAAAGACGGTTTCCAGCGAGGCTCCGTGACGTGCGAAAGGAACATTCAATTGTCATTCCTTTCTTTCGGGGCCTCTAAAGGCTTGACTTCGTTTGCTCAGTGCTTGACCATCTGCCCAGGACCTAGCAGCAGCCTTGGTTACAAAATGGTCTGTGTTTTTAAGCATGATGTACGAGTTATTTGGGTTTTCCTCACGTTGCAACATTCACATCAATGCAGCAAGCCAGACAGCACCTACAAGCTAGACATCCCGTATGAAAATATACGGCGTGTGGTAGTGGACGACCGTGAGGGCAATGCAGCCACGACAGATGTCTACCTTCATCTTTCGACTTTTCCACTCATCTACAAGAAGTCGGAAAGGACGGCACCTCAGAAACAAGATGGATCGGCTGAAGAAGAAGGAAATTCTTCGAACACTCGCAATCCTGAGTATTTCTCGTACGAGCGAGCTATTGAGATTGGTTGCTTCTGCACCAGTGTGATACCATCTTCCAAGCTCGGGACCAACTTTGTATTAGTGCTTGGCCTCCGTAACAAGTTTAAGGCGCGCCAGATTCTAGGCCGCCTCAGCCGAAGATGTGACATTGGCACAATTGTTGCGTACACGTCTGTTAATGTCAATGAAGTAGGCACTGAAATGGAGAAGGTGCGTAAATGGTATGAGTCGGCTGTAACTGATTTGGTTGGGTACAGCTGTTGCTATGCCCTCTACGCTCTCATGCTGCAAAGCAGTGACCTTGCGGCACAGCTTGCACTCCTCTCTCAGCATGACTTGCTTGAAAGCTTTTCAAAAACTCTTCTGGAGTTAGCATCCCAGAATCAAGCCTTGCTTGAAATGGCCTTGTTTGCAGTCAGTGCAGACATAGAGGCCCGACACATAGTGACCATTCTGGAAGCCATTGAAAAGGCTTTTCATAAGGTCTCCCAAAGCTTTGTGCCCCAAACAGCACCTCGTGGTTCGTGCCTTGTTCGGCGTATATTCTTGCTTCCATCTCGGCTCCAATTGCTGCCTCCGTGTGTTCACCAAGAGAATAGAGTGCTACGCAACTTTGAGCCTGAGTTTGCTTTGAGGGTGACTATTCGGGACGATAACCTCCGGCCGCTTTCCCACTCCCTGGCCTTCCATCAACAGAGGGATGAAATCGTGGATGCCATTGTAGGGCGAGTCCTTCGCAAAGGCATCTACATTGGCCGCCGACATTTTAAACTGCTGGCTTCGTCGTGTAGTCAACTACGGGACCATGGGGTCTGGCTGTATGCAACGGTAAGTTTTCGCTGCTAGCAGATGTCGCATGAAGATTTCCCAAACTACTTATTCGTGTTTGGTTGCAGTTTAGTGCAAATACTTTCCTTACGTAAGAGCATTTTCTCATTGGCATTTCTCATTCACATGCCTGTCACTAGGCATCTGCTTATTGCTTTTTTTGTCGGTTAAACCTAAAAATATGAAAACTACACGGTTGCCGTGGTGATGGCCAATCATGGATGGCACTTACATAAAAATGTTCTGTGAATAAGTGCTTTGGTTTCTGTAAGTTGAAGCAGTGGTTTAGCTGTGCCCATGACATAGTAACTGTATACTTCAGGCATAGCTAAAAAGTGTATGTGAACATGCAGGCGATGGCATGCATATGAAGTAATGTTTAGTTCTCCTCTCTAGTCTTTATTTACCTGTGAATGCATCTCACGTGACCCAATGTGCTTTTTTGTTTTTGAGGGAGCAGTTGTCATAAAATTTTACTATTTAAGCACTTGCCAAACCTGTAAGCCTCCTTGTTCTCGGGAAAAAAAAGCCTGGAACACACTCGCACATTTATGCACACAGATGTACTTGAATACTTGTATGTATGTGTAAGTATTTAAACACCAGTTCTTGATGCTTAACTGAATGTTTAACAAGCAATCTCCGATTACTTCGTGCTAACGTCTAGGTTGTCACTGGCTCAAAAATAAATATGTAAAGCTTTTATTGAAAAAATTTCTTGCTCAAGGCAACTATTTGAAGGTTAACCCTTTTGTTTTGGCATAAGGTATATGTCTATCCCTGAAAGGGTGTGTGCCCAATTCTAAGTTTTTCTTAAAAATGCAGGCTGTTCCTTCTCCCCCGTTTTGCTTTCATGTCCCTGTGGGATTTTAACAAATTTAAAATTTCGTAGATTGGCAGGTATGTATAGTTTCATTACCAGCGAGGTGTTTCTTTTGTCAGTGGACTCACTGCATATTTTGCCAAATGGCTGAAAGATTTTGTACATTGCACCATCTGTATGGTATGGGCTAGGAAGTGTGTGTTGCACACATTGCCCATGTATAGAACTTTCATCTTCTCTCTTTTATGCGAAGGTCACCCGAGGGATGTGTCCTGAGGCCATTCGCAAGTGGATGGGGGACTTCAGCAACATCGGCAGTATTGCCAAGAAGATGGCTCGCATGGGTCAATGTTTCTCATCAACCGAGGAGTCTGTGCAAGTTCCCCTCGGCGTTGGTGCAGTCACGGAAGCGGACAAAGTCGGAGGATGTCACCCAATTTCTAAAAACCCCTATGTCTTCTCTGATGGAATTGGCATGATGTCAAGATCGCTGCTACAGAAGGTACGACTCATCTGTTTCATACCTATTCCATACCCTTTTCCAGTAGTGCCCCATCTTGGGTGCTTCTTATGGAGGAGACTAGGGTGCTTTATGAATAGGGGCACTGAAGATGGGCCAAGACTGTCATAAAAATTAGGGACCCACATACACGAAACTTCTGTTGCGTAAGTGTCATTCACGATTGGGCCTCTCCACAGCAATCGTCTCACTATAAGTTCAGTTGCTCTTGTCCGAGTGCCTGCCACTCGGACAACAGCCAGTAAGTAAACGTTCATGCAAAAGAGGGTTTTTGGAAATGTGGGCCCTCGGGGGAGCAGGGTTGGCTCAGAACTAGCGCAACTGTCTCTCTGAACTGGCGCTGAAGAGGGTGTGTTCGCTTAGGCACTGAGCTCATTGAAGAATGCCGCCATCGCAGCACGTGGACACACAGTCATGTGGTGTTCTGAAAACTTTGCAATCTTTCTGTTTTACCCTGAATAATAAAAAAAAGGAATGTGTAACTGTACCTTAGAAACTCACTGGCATGGTGTTTCTCAAGGCCCTACAATTGTCAATAGAGAAATTGACATTTAAGCCAATAATAAACAAACTCGCCACCTTGCAAATTCACGGCACTTGACAGCACCTGTGGTATTTCGACCTATAAAATTTATCCACAAAGTACAATGGAGCACGTTCTGGCAACATGCTGTGGCAGATTTGTTGCTAGAGAGGGCATTTATGCAGTCATTGTCACATCGCATTTACACCATCATCCAAACCAAACCACTGCATCTCATTCGCATTGTTACCATGCTGGTTCAACTGACACTCAAGAAAACCTGCATAGACACTAGCACTGCATTTTCTGTACATCACAGGGCAAGTTTTAGGGTGCCCTGTGATGTACAGACATTAAAAGTTTATAGACCACCAGAACTGAGAATAAGTTGAATACAATTGACGCTCAATACAATGGACTAATAATCTAGTGGTAAAGGTCTGCTATATCCAAAGTCAGTTCTATCCAAATTTAAGGCCTCTGTACATTGTAAAGTGTCAGAATTTTGCATGGATCTAAACCGAAGGGTAGAATGAAATTGATGGAAGCATTGAAATTGAAATCGATCAATAAATAACAGATAAACAGGAACGACAGCGAATGAGAACTGCGGTGGGAGGCAAGTGCAACTCTGAGCCAGCGTCTAGTTGCCACAGCACTGCATGTGAGACGCCTCGACTTCATCATGCGTTTTGCACTCTGGATGCCATCAATAACAGCAAATTGTTGTGAAGAGAAATAAGACGTTATCAAAGCGATGCATTTTGTGATCTTCGGTTGTTGCCTTCGAGAGGCCTTATGGCTTTAACGCTAAGCTGGTTAGGCCTAGCGCCACCCTCGGCACAGAGCCAACGGCGGTGGGCGGCGATGAGCCGCTTGCGTAGTCAACCCGAAAACTCTTTGTTGGGTGTTGCACGGCACGCCGTTGTGGGAAGCTTGCCGCTAGTGTGTTCGCTCCTTAAAGGGGTATCCTGAACCACCCCTCGGGCTTGATGAAAAAGTATAGTCCACGGATAGCATATGCTGCTGTGAACATCCCAGACATGTTTTGCAGTCGTGCGCAGCACGTGGAGCTCGCAAGCGGAGTGCAAAGTCACCTTTCTCTCACACTCTCTTTTCAACATAAGCCTACGCCTAACTCTTTTCTAGATGAGCTATTTCCTAATATAGCAGATTCTCATACGCGGCTGCTATTGGCAAATAGCTGACATTGATCAAGAAGGGTGTTTAGATTAGTGCGCTTCTTCCTACTGATATTGCGTATATTTACTGACAACGTTAAATAAACAGGCTGAAGTAAGCAAAAATGTGCTTGTGAATTTTGATAATTATTACATACTTCCGGAAAAAGCCGACTATCGCCTGCTCATGCTCCGCCCCGGCCGTCCGCGTGGCAATTAAACTTTGGTCACCCTGGTTATTGGTGTCCTAACCGTTAGGTCTCACTAATTTCGACTCGTTTTGAACGCTCAACTAGCCTCAAACCACACGAAACTTCACACCACACGCACGCACACCACACGCACGCAAAAATGGGCAAGTTGGATGTGGCTACTATTCGTCTGGTGAAGGACAAAGCTGATCCGCACCATGTAGCACGGTCAGACTGGAACTTATGAATGCGAGCACACACTCAAGCCCTGCTGTGCACAAAGCAAATGCTGTGCATATGCACTACAGTTGCATGCTGGTCTGCTAAGTCGCGTAGGTACTGCGGAGTGCCGTGACAAGTCCACCGGCTAAGTGCACTACGACTCACTGAGGAGAACTACATTTGCCTCACGTTTGGAACGTCCTAGGTGCAAAAATCGTAAGTAGTGGCATCTACATTAACATCCAAAATCAAATTTGAACTGCACGCCACGGTGACGTTCAGTTGACGGGGCGTTGTGGGCACGCCCCTCTCCGCTGTAGCCTTCGCAGTGCAAGGCATTGAAGGAGGAGTGGAAGCACCGCAAAGGGTGTGTTTAATTGCCAATAACTCCGGTTCTGCTGAACGCATTGAAGTACTTTTTGCAGCAAAGTATTTCTGAAATAACCTAATTTAACTTCAAATGTCGTTCTCCACTTCGTTAAAAAGTGGTTAAAAAGGGCCTCTTTAATATAAAGTGCATTTTTGCACATTCTGTGGGTGGCCGGAAATAGTTGTGTGCAATTCACTGCGGCACGCATGCATCGCTGCAGCAGAGTATGTTGTATTCACACCATCTTGATAAAATTTACCCCCAAGTTTGTCTGTTGTACCATATAGTCTTTTATAGCCAGGTCCATAAAAAGCGGATAAGTTGCATTGACAATATAGGCAAACCAAACCAAGTGAAGAGAATTGTCTGTAATATTTGAAAGTATGTTGCATGCGGATTCATTTTAACGGGCATGAACTGTATCGCCACAGCATTGGAATGCAGCTTGGATTTCTTGCCCGTACCAGTATACTTGAATAACATAATGGTTTCCCGTCTTACTGGCTGCACTCGCAAACTGCACAGAAATTCCACGTTTTGCCGGATCCCAGGCTCTGTAAACTTTTGCGGTTCATTGTACTTATTTATTCTCACAAGAACTGTTACCCTGCTAGATTTCGGCGATGTACTGTTGTTTGTTCTCAGGTTTGCCAGAAGTTGGGCATCAAAGACGAGCCGTCAGCCATCCAGATTCGCTATGCAGGCTACAAAGGCATGTTGTGCTTGAACCCGTGCCTAGATGGTGACAAGCTTGTGTTGCGGGAAAGCATGCGCAAGTTCCCCTGCTCCACTTCTGAAGTGCTTGAGGTCATCAAAGTCTCAGCCCCCCGTGAGTCATTATTTCTCATTACTATTGGGCTGCTCATTGACTCATCTCTCTAGTCATGGGTAAGAAAAAAACAAATCGATATATTAGAAAAGTCAAGTGCAAGATATGAAATAGAAATGAAGGAAAGGGACAAGATGAGTATTAATTCTAAGAAGAGGGGTAGATTAAAGGGGAACTGCTACAATATTTCGTTTTGGCTAAATTGTTAACAAATGAGCAGCATATTGACATGCATACTGATAAAGTATTCTTTCCAAATTCTGGTTTTCTCAATCATTTTGTTTATCACCCGTGCATCATTGTGATGTCATGGATTTCAAATCATTTTCTTCTGTTTGAGCAGTTGTGGTGCAGTGATAGTTCTCAAAACTTTGAAAATTTCAGTGTTTGGCTCCTGCAGATTATAATGTTGTCCATCTTTGCTGACAAAAAGTTAACAGACGCCTTCGAAACACACAATTTTACAGTGAGCTGGTGCGGGGACTTCAAGGCAGCATTACCACCTGTCTTTCACTTTTGTGTATTTTCTGGCTTATCGCGCCCGCTCTTGCTGTGAGAGTGCCCCCCCCCCCCCCCCCCACACACACACACTTTTTTTTTTTGACATTGTAGGAGAGCACTTTTTTAATACAGCTGAACTTATTTTCTTCTTTTTAGTGCTCCTTTAACTTTCTTGCTGACAGACTTTGTATTCGGCTCAGTGGGATAGAAGTCCTTTGTGATTCAGTAAAAGTACTATTGTATGTGGTATGACCACACACTTGAAGAAAGTGCGATCTCGCCAAGTCTGACACTGTGATAGGAACCAAAAGAAGTTTACTCCGAGACATTCCTCCATACTAAATACAAACTTTCAATGCATTCAGACGAAGCAAATTGCATCACACAAAAACAAAAGAATGAAAATGTGCCAAGAAAAGGAAGAAAGTTTGTGTGCCTTTCGTCAAGAGAGCATCCTTGTTCTCTGATCTCCACAGGCACAGTCTGCCTTAACCGACCACTGATCACCATCTTGGAACAGCTTGGTGTTCCTGGGCATGCCTTTGTGAACCTCCAGCAAAGCATGGTGCTTCAGCTTGCGGACGCACTGGTCTGTGAGGGCATCGCACTGGACATTCTCAGCAGCTATGTGGAAGTGCCATTCTTCTTCCGGCAGCTTCAGAGCCGCGGCTTTCTGCTGACACGGCATCCCTTTGTACGCTTGCTTCTCTGCACTGTCTACAAGAGTGCCATGGGTAAGTTCTCACGAAACAGCTTTTCACATTATGGCCTGGGTAGCATGGTAGATTTGTGTTTAGTTAAGGCGGTCATTTACCAAATGATTTCCCTAACACTGCATGAACGATGCAGAGAAGACATATGAAAAACAACAATACGAGCGTTGTTCATGCAGGTTTCGAGCAAGATTTTTGTGTCTTTTCTCTATGTATTTTGTTCGTGCTGTGCTAGGGAAATAAATTCGTACCAACTAGCTCAATTCAACGTGCTTCTAAATATACCAAGTGTTTGAGCAATGGGCTTAAGCAATTGTAAAATGCAGAGTAGTAGATATTAAGAGATGATCTTTTTTTTTTATCGGCATGTCATTCATGATCAATGATAGTAGACGGTAGGATATGTGCCAATTGCCAATTGACAAAATAATTAACTACAATTTCTAATTACTTCTTACTCAACAACTTTAGGGGACACGTAATTGCATAATTGAAGCTTGCTGGACCAGAAAGCCTACCCATTTGCTAGGCGACCTGTTTCTAGTACCAGTTTCAGGACGTACGTCCTCAAAATGTACTGTGAAAATGCGTTGCTGTTCTAGTTAACACTTATCCGCACTGCATTTTTACCAGCCTTTTAATATACAGCAGGATTGCCTGATGCGACATCACATCACGTGCAGATGGTGCAATGCATGTAGTCATACACCCCACCGAACCACCGCACCACTGCAGTGCTAACTGCAACTTGTGCCTCCATACTTCAAAATATTGTTTCCATGTAGCTTGTAAAAGCAAATTTGGAATTGTATAAGTGGCTTATTAGTAAACGATGAACATGTAATGATGGCAGACAACATGTAATAACAGCTAAATTTTGCAGTCACAGGCACAGAGAGATAGCTCATGCTGCAAACATATGCACGCATGCACATACATGTGCAAAGCGACCCAGAGAGATGCTATGGTCATGGCAGAGAGATAAGGAGAGGGATCATCCTTGTGCATAATTGTAAATAATGCGAAACATTTGGGAAGAACAACTATTCCGGACACGCATGCACACTATCAACTGAAACTTTAACGAAAGTATGCACATGCTCCTAAATACAAGCCGTGGTTACATTAGGAAGAACCAAGATTGGCATAGTTTCTTAGCTCCAAGGTTATAAAAGAAAATCTAATTTGCTCTTCTAGAGTGATACAGATGGAGCATTGATACAAAGATCGGACATGCACTGCTTGTGGAATGCCTCAGCAACTTCTCTCGTGGACTGATTCCTGTGCTCCATTAAGACCTTGGTATCATTGAACACAGGAAAGCAGGTGCACTTGCAACGATGAACTTGACAGTGCATTCAGTATTGTTCTTCGTCCTGTTTGTATTGCACCATTGTGTATGCAAACCCACTCCCCTAGTTCTCTATCTTCTTATGGATCATCCTTGTACTTTCATTTCCAAAGAACCTGCTCGCCATTACACTTTGAACACAGACAAGATTGTGGTTTTGTGCACTAATTTTGAGAACACTGCCAAAGGTTCACTGAGAATCAGCAGGCAATTGGCAGGTGCATTCTTGGCCTGTAACTGTCTGTGGAGCCATGAAGGCGCTAGAGTTGCACCATCGCATTTTGCCGTTTGCGATTTCAGCACTGTATACTGTCATGTTGTGGTGAGGGGGTAGAACAAGGCAGTGCCATAACTGTGAGTCATGAATCTTACTCTTTATTGGGCAAACTTGTGCCCAACTGTGATTGTGTATCTGTGTTCCCTTTCTTCCTCTATCACTACTTTCCTATCACTTTACCTTCCCCTTCCCTCTCTCCCCAGCATAGGGTAGCAAACCGGACCTTCCCTTCTGGTTAACCTCCCTGCCTTTCCCCTTTCTTCTGTCTCTCTCTCTTCTTTTGTGCCCAGAAAGACAAGTCACACTCCAAGTACAGCAATAGTGGCGAGCGCAGTTGTCAGACATTGAAATCTTATCTCTGGGTCAAGTGCGCAAGGCAATTGTACTTGACTCATCATACATTCCAGCACAATTGCTGGTGTTCATGTATGTTCGAGAATGTACGCTACTATCTATGCCACATGTGTAATCTGATTAGGTAGACTCTTTTGCTATGGGATCATTGACAACATTCTGGAAATTTCGCATGCATGGAGGCATGCGTTGCGCCGAGCCATAAATTTGCAACAATGGTTTAGACAGTGCAAAACAGTCGCTGAAAAAAAGATAAATGATGCATATGTGTCAATATTTGCGGACATACTTGACATGTGTCAATGTACATGTGTCCATAAGAATGTGTGCAGAGCTGGAGTGCACAACGGGTCGCATCACAGATCACGTGGTCACAATGGGAGCAGATTCATGTTTTCTAGATTTAGAGGTTGATATCTAAAAGCTAATTGAAGCGATGGATTTTAAATTTCAGATGGCCTGCGTACCAAGACTCGCATTGCGGTGGCAAGCGGTGCTGGCCGCAACATGCTTGGTGTCATGGACGAGACCGGCCGACTTCAGTATGGCCAGGTTTTTGTTCAGTACACTGAGATGGGTACAGAGAGCAAGGCAACTCATGTCCTCACAGGTTAGCTTCTCCTGGTTTCAGAGCATGAAGAGTTCAAACGCGTGTATTAAATGTCCAAGCAATGTGACAGGCACTGTCATATCATGAAGTGGAGCTACTACATGCATGCAGCATCATGAAAGCAATTAGCAGCAGGTTTTCATTGTTGCCCGATTGCAAGCACTTGCACGGTTATACATAATTAAATTTAAAATATCTAATAACATTGCGTTGAAGTGCAGTATCACTTATTTGTTAGTGTGTTGCATTGGATCACCAATTTTGCAAACCGTATTTCAAGTTACAGTAAGTGGCAACATAGTACTGCTACTTACGGTAGCAAACTGCCTCCCATCGCTCACATGTACCAGCTGAACAATGCCAGGCATACACCTAGCAGTGGCAGCAGCATAGATCAGCCCTAGAAAGCGTGAACAGGCAATGACCTGAGCTGAAGGCTTACTGCTGTTGGTTCACTTCTGTGAGAACTTCTAGTAGCAAGTGAATATTTCTACCCAGCCAAAACCCATTCAACATGCCAGTTGACATGGATCAGTCTGTCGGTCCCTTCACTGACAAAGAATATGCATGTGAAGTACAGTCAAACCAAGAAATAGTTTGATGTGTCAGGCAGCTTTTTTACATCAGTATCGGCCAGAATGTACCGCGTATTTAATACAGAGAATAACTCGCTTTATCTTAGTTCATTATATTCAGGTTAACTGTACATGAACATTCATTATCATTTTGTCTTCTTGAACCAGGCACTGTACTGGTGACGAAATGTCCGTGCCTCCATCCGGGTGATGTGCGCAAGTTTGAGGCGGTGGATGTGCCAGAGCTGCGTCACATTAGGGATTGCATCGTGTTTCCAGCGAAAGGACAGCGGCCACACCCAAATGAGATGGCTGGTAAGCTTAGTCTTTGCCTTTGTGTGTTTAAAAAGGTTTAAATATTTTAAACCCCCCCATTTCTTCTCATCTATTTATTAAAGAGGAAAATTTGCATTTTGTTCGTGATGTGCCACGACAAGTTCAACTCAATTCACCTTAATTTTTTGAGAAAGATTCTATAGAGTTAGAATAAACAATTTAATTTCTAGAAAGCTGTACTCTCTATACCACGCACTTTATAAATTGCAACATCTTTCTATTCAATATTTTGTACTTTGTCTCAGGTAAGATTTTTTCGGTGTGAAACAAAGACGTTTGCTGAAAAAGCAGTCTTGGTTTCACTGCGTGGCAGGGCCCTTTTTCTGCCTAGTATAAATATTTTAGTTAAATGGACCATGACACAGCCATCCAACAGTTCTCAGTTTATATTTGTAACTGAAAGTAGAGGGCCCAGTATGGTTATACGCACGAAAAAAAAGCTGGGCTCTCAGCACACATTTTAACCCAAAATTTCAATTTGAAATCACTGCCTCTCAGCTCCTCCCACCGACAGCAACCGCCACTTTGGCAAGGCTGTGTGATGTCAGGAACTAAGGGGCCATATCTGTGTCGTCTGCTCTGGAACAGTTCCGAGACCACATCGGGCGTCTTTCTTCACACGCTCCAGCACCCAGCGACGTAGCATTGTCGTCTTCGCTGAATTATGCCTGCAATTCCTTCACTTGCACAATTAGAAGCAGTACCAAACCACAGAGATGCGCCGAGACGCACATGCAAAAACAAAAACGATGCATGACGAGATGGCCATGACGTACTTCCAGCTCCTGCAATCACTTCCGGTGTTTGCAGTACACAAATGCATGGCCTTTAAAACTGGTTTCTGTTACCCGAGAGAGCCGTTTCCGGGGGTCAGACAGACAGACAAAGAACTTTAATGGAGGTCCTGAGAAGCTCTGTTGCCCCCTCTCAGGGAGGCGACGAAGCCGCGGGCCGCACCCACGTCGGGACTGGGAGACCAAGCTCCAGCGCCGCATCGTGGGCTCTCTGGACAGCCCAAAATTGGCGTGAATGGTCGGAGCTCCGAAGAGCAGAGCTCCACTCCTCTGCAGTGCATCGATGCGGGCCCCTCTGTAACGAGGGGCCCAATAATTTATCATCACTCAGTGTCTCCAGACTGCTTGATGGTTCAACTGCGACATTAAAAAATTCAAATATAAACTTTCTACTGCACTGAATGCACTCAAATTTTGCCAGCTTGCTGTGGGACGCTTACAGTTTAACACGCAATGCATAATTTAAGCTTGAAAATTTAGTGTCATGGCCCCTTTACGATAGAAAAATATTTGGGACCTCCTTTTGTGACTGTCCTTATCTGAACACACCCAGCTGACTCCTATGCAGCAGTGGTGACATCGCGCTTTCCCACTAGGCTACAATTTAAAGAAGTTTGCACCCTTTGGGGTTTATCTTGTCCCACAGCAATAATTGTCATCTGCCTTTCTTGCATTTCCAATGTCGTGATGCTAGCACTGACCAAAGAGCTGCGGAAGATCCCGGACCTAGGTTACACCCTATACGCAGACATCATGCTCTGGGCCTCGCGCGAAAAGAGGTGACCCTTTAGGAGGCTGCGACGGCCGTGGAGAGATTTGCGGCAGCGAGCGGCATGCGTTGCGTGCCCTGAGAAGTCCGAGGTGATCTGGGTGTACGGAAGAGGAATCTACTAGTCCGCCGGCCCTATCGAACTCTATCTAGAGGGCCACAAGATCACGGAAAACAATAAGACTAGGGTTCTAGATTTTTGAATCCAGAGCAACCTGAAAGCCTCCCACACCATCCAAATTTAAGGTCCACCACCAGCCAGATCTCACGGATTATCAAACGAATAACAAGAAGCCGCAAGAGCATGCGAGAAAGGGACACGCTCCGCCTCGTCCATTCTCTGGTGATCAGCAGAGTAACGTATAGCATGCCGCATCACTACCACTCGCTAAACAAACGCGACTAAGAACAAGTCGATGCCATCATCAGAGGCGCGAACAAAACGGCCCTGGGTCTCCCTGTTACCACCTCAAAAGAGAAGTTAGTGGCTCTCGGGATCCACAGCACCTTCGCTGAGCTGTCGGACGCGGTTATGGCTTCGCAAAAAAAGCCAGACTACAGAACACGGTGGTGGGCAGAGCCATCCTCCACTGGACCGGAACGGCAACGGAGCTTCGTGCCCTCGATGGGCAACGATCATTTGCGCCCGAGGTCAGAAGCAAGATCAAGGCGAACCCCATACCAAAGCACATGAGTCATGAACTCCATGAAGGACGACGCCAGGCTCGCGTCAACAGACAGCGCTGACAATTCAAGGGTGACCCTTTCGTAACGTACGTGGACGTGGCGGCATACCCTGCAGGGGGCCTCTTCGCGGTAGCCGCCGTGAACAGCAGAGACAACTCCTTGACCCTCGCAGCCTCCGTCAGGGCAGAGACCCCAGCTGCGGCTGAGACCATAGCCGCGGCGCTAGTAATAAAGCAATCTGACAGGGTTGGCAGGGAAGTTCATGTCGTTACTGACTCGCAACAGGCCTGTCGTAACTTTACCAACGGACGAACACCGCTGCTGGCAGCTCAGATTCTTGGCCCGTGGCTGCAAGAATCCCATCAAATCACGTGGACGCCGGGCCACGCGGGACTGGAGGGGAACGAAAGGGCGAACGCCTTAGCTCGAGCGCTAATCAACGGAGCGGGGCAAAACCAATCGTCTCATC
Organism: Dermacentor silvarum; assembly: GCF_013339745.2. Taxonomy (NCBI): domain Eukaryota; kingdom Metazoa; phylum Arthropoda; class Arachnida; order Ixodida; family Ixodidae; genus Dermacentor; species Dermacentor silvarum. The sequence goes on from NC_051164.1 coordinate 90,424,963, forward strand.
AATCCCCACCCTTTACCTTCGTGCCTCTGCCATTCAATTACTTCGACCGACTCGAAATCCACCGACTCAACCGCAGGATTTATCCTCCCCCTCACAAAAAGCTCAGCACTGAAGAGGCAGTAGCTCTCAGACTTATTCAAACACATTCCCAAACATACACATATACAGCAAAATATACCCACAAACATATCGCGGCATCTGACCCTGGTGGTGGGGGTGCAGGGGCAAACCTCAACATTTAAAGACGCCTAACACGTCATTTGAGCGGTGGGAGTTACAGCTGACCGGCGAGACCCTGGCGGGACAAGAAGCTCTCGTCCAGCAAGTACGTTGAGCAGCCATGGCCAGTGAAGTCCTGGAATGAGGACACCACCCACCCACCACCCACCCACTAGCTGGGTGACACAGGGTCTCCCCTGCGTCTTCTGTGGACCTGAATAAAGTTATTTCACTCACTCACTCACCACCCACTCGTCCTCAAGATCAGCGACCTCGATGGTCCAAATAAATGTTTTCTCTCTCTCTCTTTCTGGAAAACTCCACGCTTGCTACTTTCCTTTAGAGAATGCTATGTCATGCTGATAACGCACAGTCCGTTCGTGACCTGGAGGTACTGGGCTTGCAGCGTTAAAGAAAGGAAATGTGGGCAAGATAGATGACGATTATTGTTGTGGAACAAGGTAAGCCCCAAAGGGCGCAAATTTTCTTAATAGTGTAGTGCATCGGTCATATAAGTTGGGGGCATTTCAAATAGGAAGTGTAATTAGAGAGTAGTGCCAGAAGTAGATTCCCCAGGCCATCCTTAAACAGCTCGCTGTGCGTGCTCTCATGTGCTTGCTGCCTTAACATACCGTAGGAAAAATACAGATACAGAAGCCCTGAAAACACAAGCTCAGCTAATTTTTTTTCCCCAGAAGAGGCAAGACACACACAACCTGAGTCACTTTTCATAATGCAATATGAATGTAATTTCGATTTTTTTGGCCCTGGAAATTATTCCAGAGCCAAAATTTCCAGGGCTGCACATCACATTCTGAATGGAGCGCACCAGCTCCCACTATGCATACAAATCGTGTAGACTCCGGGACATGAGTCCCAGGGCTGCACATCGCATTCTGAATGGAGCGCACTAGCTCCCACTATGCATACAAATCGTGTACACTCCGGGACATGAGTGCTTACGCAGCAATTAGCAGGCACACGCCTACGCCCGAGCGCATGCACACCGGGAGCCGCGAGATGACCGCGCCGAGCAGTTCCAACCAGAGCCCATACCATTAACCTACACTTGCATCCTACAACACTGTCGCCTTTCACGAAGAACACTACCCCCACCGCATAATGCTCTGACGCGAGAGGAAGCCGTAATATGGCGAAAACTCCAAACAAACACATATCCACATTTGAGTCTTTACCATGCCATACACCCTGCGCTGTATTCCTATAAATGTCCACACTGTGATCAATGTGCAATGCTTTACCACATGGTATGGGCTTGCGCAAACACACCACAGCTCACACCCATAACACACCCCACCACACGGCAATGGGAGGCAGCGCTATCCAGCTCCGACTCGACGGACCAGCTCAACCTGGTCAATCGAGCGAGAAGGGCAGCTAAGGCCGCTGGACTCCTGGACTGAGGGGACCACCCACTGCCGAGCAGAGGAGCTACCTACGCTCGCATGCTCTTTGGATTAAAGTTTATTCTCTCTCTCTCTCGATTTTATTATTAGAACTACACAGATCATAGAGATGACCATGCAGGGTTCTGAAAATAGACTCAATTTTCCCCCTTAGAAAATAAAATAATGCAACATGTTTTTGCAGTATTATATTTATCAGTCCTTTGAGGGCATTCTGTAAAAGTTTAATGAAAATTGGCAAATATTGCATTTTTAAAATGCCCTTTGGTCAATTTTCGCTACTTTTGCAGTTTTCGTGTTTTCGGGATTTTTTTAACGAAATAAGCATGTAATGTAGTTGCACATTTTTTGCATTAGTTTGCAAGAATATATTTGAAAATCTGTCAGAAATTTTTTCAGCTTTGTTGCCTTAGATAAAATGGCCCCACATAGCCGCTGAATTTGGGCTCAATGAGACTTGCTTGCTCTAAAAGCAGAGTTTGGCAATTTTTCAAAAAAATACTGGGGGTGGCTTAAGTCTAAGTTTTCTTTGGCCAGCAGCTCTAATAGTTTAAAATTACCAAAAAGTTTTTTTGGCGGTGTACAATGTTTTAGTTCCGAAGTGATAGGTCTTCAAACTTGTAAAATCTGCAAGTCACAAAAATGCTGTTCTCCACTTCTAGTGAACTACAGTTTTTTTTTTTTCTGGGAATTTGCACTGCGTCTCGCAAGACAAAGGTTGATTCCTTTCTACAGAGACATTTTCCCACCTCATATAAAATTTTCGCTGAAAACAAAAAATGGTCTGAACCCCCAAAGTACATCAACACACCTATACTGAAGGCATAAACTGTTGCCACTTCCACTTCCACTTATTGACAAGCACGGTATAACTGCTTGCTATACTTACTTGAATCCTGACATGAAGTTTTGAACAAATGTTGTCCTCACCATTCACTTCACCTGAGTACAGGCTGTTTCAAACTTAGGGGAAAACTCGGAGTGCATTGCATCGCGATGCGGCGAGCGCTGGAGTCGGGTGCCAGCAGCAGCTCGCGCAGGCGCAGATGCTCGAGGCGCGGAGTCTTGAACCGCGCCGTTTGCTACAGCGACACGCGCTGGCTGCATGGTCGGGAAGCGTGCTACTGTCAAGGACTGTGTACATATTTCATTGTTACTGCGGGAACTGAGCCGATATTCTTTACTAAGCATTGTGCGATGCCAACCTCTGAGCCTTCATTGGTGATAATGGGGTTCTACAAACTTCTTTTGACAGCATGCTTCGTTTGTTCTTTCGAAAGGCAGGGGTACAGATTGCATGTGCATATATTTTTTAACTGTGTGTTCTACCGTAATCCGCAGCCACAAGAAAGAGACACCAAAATGTGCGCGCAATGTGCTCGGTCTTTTTTTGATGCGAAAGGAAACCAAAGCACTCAACAATCATAACTATGCAGCTCAAACACGATGAACACCTGTCTGGCTTAGTGAACTATTGTCGAGAAGAATCACTCCCAGCTCATTGTCTTAACCTAAAGCATTCCTTTATTCGTATCCGTCTGTTTCAGTTTGACCCACATAGTTTTTATTGTTGGCTGTTAGTACGGCTGTTAGCGTTGCTCTAAGTGTTAGAATTGTCACGGGTCTGTGTAATACCTCCCAAATAGTGCACCCCTGAAAGATTTGAACAACAGAATAGGGGGGCCATTTGTGTCAGTCTTGTAAACCGGTAGGTGTCCAGTGTTGGGGTTTGAAGCACACACCTCCTGGAGCTGAGCCAGGTGCCTTAATTCACTGTTGCTTCGGAAAAAAAAAAATCCCCCCCCCCCCCCTCCCGGAATTATTGCTAAACTCGTGCTGTTTGGGGCACATGTTTATGCAGGTACCCATTAGTGAAACTTTTTTTTCCAAAGTTTTGAGTTCTGAAGTTGGTGGTGCAAGCCTTACACGAGCAGATATGGAAGTTGAGTTTTTCCTTTTCACTCTCATGTATCATTTATCTTATCATTGTGTGTCTTGGCCTTGCTGATTAAAATAACTAATGCTCTGGTAAGGTAAGTCAGCTGCCAAATGCTTATGCTGCTTCTATGTTGCCAGGCTCTGATTTGGATGGTGATGAGTATGTGGTGATATGGGACAAAGACCTCTATTTTCCTGGAGCCAACCACAAGCCCATGACTTTCAGGGACCACACGGCAGCGAGTCATTCCAACGATGACCTGGTGCGTTGGTGATTTCTGTACTGTGTGTAAAAGGCATGATTGTGCTGATTATATATATATTTCACAGTGCACAGCACTTTGACGTTTTCATAACTTGTGTCTCATGTAGTAAGGAAGCTTGGCACAGACCAATAAATAGTATTTGTGTTGCAGGAAGAAGCTATGGTGCAGTTCATCTGTAACTACATCAAGAATGATAACATTGGTGTGATGTCCAATGCGCACCTCGCCTGGGCCGACCAGCTCGAGGATGGCATCTTTTCTGAGTGCTGCCTGAAGATTGCTGACAAGATCTCTGTGTGCCTCGACTTTGCCAAGACCGGAGCGTCCTCTCACCTCGACAAAAAGGAGAAACCACCGTTGTACCCCGACTTCATGGAAAAGGGCTGCCACAAGAACACTTACCAGTCCAAGCGAATCTTGGGCCAGCTGTACCGCCTTCATCGATCGTTGGAAGCTGTGGTCAGCACCGACTTTGAAAACCACTTTGTTGAAAGTGACTGTCAGAGCAAGCTATTCGAGTTTGACGGCTGGCAGGACTATCGAGACTGTGCAGAGCGGTCGCTTGCCGAATATACGACACGAATGCAGAGGATTCTCAGTCAGCATGGTATCAGGAGTGAGGGAGAAGTGGTTGCAGGTCTTGTGAACAAGGTTTCCGACTTCAACAAGACCACCCATGAGAAGACAAACGTCGAAACTCTAGTTGCAAAGCAATACCAGCACCTGGTCAAAGAGACACGGCAGCAGTTTTTCGATAGCGTGGAAGCCGCTTACGAAAGTAAGGGTGTGGCTACAGACGATGAAAAGAAGGTGGTGCTTTTGCAAGTAGCATCCGCATGGTACATGGTGACATATGGCAGCGAAGCCCCCAACAAACAGCACTGCTGCAGCTTTCCTTGGGCCCTGGCTGATGTTTTGCTAGAGCTTGCTAAGACTCTCTCATGCGACGCGGAAATGCCCCGGATGCCGCCAAACTTCCTGCTTTCCAAGTTAAATGCCACGTTTGCCGAAGAATCGGCGCAAACTTCGGCAAAGGATCTAGCCCTCGAAGTCATCACAAAGTGGGCCGTCAAGGACGAACTGGTCAAGAACTCGAAAACAAAGCATTCCTCCATTTGCAAATCCTGCTTGTCTCATATATTCCAGGACTCTGTGAAAACCATAAAGGAACAGCAAGAATCGGGGAGTGGAGACTCCGAGCAAGCCGAAGGGGACGTCTGTCGCAACGGTGGATCGTTTACCGTCGGTGAGCTGTTGCTCGGGTTCTTGAGGCACGTTTGTGGTGCCAAGGTGCAGTTTCCGTCCTGTGACGAATGCAAGTGGTCCGTTTCGATGACTCGAACGATCACCATGGCTGCTGTGAGGACGTACAGCCTGCTTGCGATCACCAGAGACCTGTGCCACTTGGGGCTACCCTGCGAGCCAAAACTTCACGAGCCGGTGCAGATAGTTCAAGAAGGGAACCCTGTTCGCATCCAGGTATGTACGAGGTTGTGAAAAATTTTATTTAATGAAACTGCTATGTTAGTGAATATGAGTGCAAGGTGTTAAGCATTCTGAGAAGCTTCAGGGTTGAAAATCAATAAGGGCCCACTTGACTCGAGAAGGAAGTCTTGAGTTCATGATGTAAGACACATAGGAGTTGCTAGCTACATTTAAAATATTTCAGGCACAGATCGTAAAACAAAGTAGTGCAGAATACTTTCAAAGATGAAGATAACAGGGCCATACAGATACCATCTTTCCGTGAATGGCAGGCAACTTTCTGTAATTCTTGCTCTGAAATTTATTTCACATCGAGAGGCACTTGGTAACGCTTGCATCTCGCACAGAAATAAAATGTTTTAGTTTTTTTCTCGCATTTTCTTAAAGGGGCCAAATTGCAAGGTATTGTAGGCTCAATACAAGCTCCCCCTACACAACACATCATAGACCAAATTATGAAGTTACATTGTATTGAATATTATTGAATTTCCCCTCAAAAGAGCGATCAATCCTTCACACGTGAATAACATCTTGATATGTAGTACCAAACACGTTCTGGTATTCATTACCTAACACCTGAAAGGAAATAGAGTTTGTTGGAGTGTTATTGTTGCGGAGTTCAAGATGTCGGTTTGGGTCAGTTTTTCAGGCTCACTTAGTGACTCATTTTTTCAGGTGAAACACCCTGAGTTTATGGAACTGCTCCGTCACAGCCCAGAGGAAGTGGAAGAGCTGCTGCGTGACTGGTCAGGTGTTCAGGAGGTCCACATTCGGGGAGATGTGAGCCACAGCAACCACTACCTGCTAGTGTCAGCCGTGGGCCGTGACTGGCAGCGCTGGTTCCTCGAGGAACTTGTGTTGCAGCCGTGGTTGGGTGAAGCTGTGGTCAAGAAGGAGATAGAGTCATTCCTCGAGAAGTGACTGCTGGCGGTGACAGTGCAGAGTTGTGATATTCGCTGAGTTGCCTTAAAGGCCTGGGCTAGTCGATAATCATAATCAATGCTTCCTTAAGTGCCAAAGTATGAGGCATTGCAAAAACGAAGAAGACAAATGCATATGGCTTCTCTGGCTGAAATGTTTTTCTCCCGCTCAAATTTTACACGACAGAATTTCGTGGTACATTTTGTTTAATGCCTTGTTTGGACGCAGTGCTTTCCTGTTTCGTCCGTGATAGCTTATAGTATTCGTCATCTGCAGTGATGTGGGAGCAAAAATTGAATGTATCAGTGGTGGCACCATCTGGCACTGTTATCGCAAAACACAGTGTGCACCATAAACATTGTTTGGACACAGTATACTTTCCTTTTTCATCTAGAATAGATCAGCAATGTTCATCATCTGCAGTGTTGTAGGACTGAAAACCTGATTGCGTGAGTGAAAGGAAGGGTGGCACCATGTGGTGCTGGTATCCCGAAACAGAATGTACACTGTAACAGTAGCAGATGATGCCACTCGATGATAAACACTTTTCATCTGGTATCCCCGCAAGCAGCTAGCAGCTGTGATTTATTCTGGATGAAAACAGGCAAGTACTGCATCAGAACATGTCAAACGAAATTCACCTTCAAAATTTTAACTCCACACAAAATCTGAATGGGAACAAGGAGGCAGGTTACCTGGAAGAACAATTTATACCTGGCTACCTTACTTGTGCAGCATTCAGTACAGATAAAAGAAGGACATAAATAGAAGGGACGAACACATGTGCTAACATCCACATTGCTTTATTGAAAGGCTACATTATACTAAATACCATTTCACTTGGAATAAGTATTAGTGCAAACCAGACAAAGATGTAGAAAGGAGACTAGTAAACACTGCTTCCCCTACTGTATTTTGCAAATCCTTGCAGAATGCGCCGCTACAGGTATGTTGCTACTGAAGAGGGTGCTGATGTCTATTCAGACTAGTTCCCAATTTGTACAGTAGAGTTCCGTTAATTTGACTCCGGTCAGTTTTATTTTTCGGTTAATTCAATCATGGCCAAAGGTCCTGGCGGGCAGCCATTCATTTCTATGGGCCCAAACTTTCACTATTTGGGTCCTAGAATTGGTCTTCGGTGGATAATTCGAACTTGACCAGTCAGCACGCACGCTCCTGGGCCCTACGGTGACCTAAGTAGCCACTGCTTTAGTGGCAGCATCTATCTCGGCGGAGCTTAGGGGACAGTGAATGCGTTAAACAGATGACATCTCTAATTGAAAACGCATATTTTCAGCCTGCCCTAGGAATATTTTCAAGCAATAACCATAGCTCACAATGTTTGATTACAGTATTTACCTGATCCTAACATGCACCTTTTTTTATTATTATTTGTTTATTCTTTATTTATTTTAATTGGGCCGTAGATTGCCTGTGCGGTGCAATCGCACACGATACCAAAACTGCATTTGCGGTGTTTGTATGCTTTACCGCATAACGTGGATGTATAGTGGTGAACCTGACTTAGGAAACCGACAGAGGTTGTGAAACACATTTGAGACCCCTGCTCATTTTTTCTTGTTAAAAAATTGAGTGTGCTTTAGATTCCTACTATGTTTTGAGCTTTAATGTCATTTCTTCATATGTTTTCTACTTTGGACACCTAGAAAGTGGGTGTGTATTTGATTCAGAGGCAGGTTAGAATCTGGAAAATACTGCCAAATAAATGCGGGTGAAGATAATGCAGAGGGACAAGGAACAGTCCTTGAAGAAAATGTCAGCTGCACCTCTCGGTATTTCAAGATAGACAGAAAAAGAATCCGCATGTGGGACTCCAAGTATGATGCCCTAAAGCACCTCAACTACGGCAAGCGTCAAAGTTTTTCATTGGCTGCTATCGTGGCTTTTACTGCTTCGACCGGACAAGCGCCCATATCTAGATAAACCCAATTTTCAGTAAAAAGGGGTTGAGTGCTTCTGCGGTATTTTACAATAAGTTGTACATGCTTTTGAAATTCAGTGACTTCTCTCATTTCACTGAGTTTGGCTCATTTTGAAAACGCCATGGATTGCCAATTCGGCCAAACTGCCACCCTCAAGTTACAGAATGAGGTGACGCTATGACAAGAACAAAAGGAACAAAACCTTTCTGGCTAATTTCTCTCTCTTTTCTGTTTTGTACTCATGATTGCATTACCTTACGTAGTACTAAAGTTAAATAATGCTACTTAATATTGCGTCACATCTGAATAAGAACAGCTGGAAGTTGGCTGCATGTTCCTCTCTCTTTGTGTTCTTTATCATCCGTGTGGTGCCAAACAGGGATGTACCATATTTAGCCCAGTATAACGTGACTGAAAATAAAGCAAGGGGGAAGTTTGCGCCCACAAGAAAAAGAAAAAAAGAAATAGTATTTCGATTATAACGTGAGTCAGGACTTCTAAGGGCAGCCATAGTCGAGGGGGCAAAAAAGAAGGGCAAAAAAAATTATTATTTACAAACAAAACTCTTGTTATAATAGTGTAAATACGGTACTTGCTCCCTGTACAGCACATACACTATCATGGACGGTTTACTTTAGGTAACTCTGGCATTCAGGCCTGTAATAGTCGTTCTGACATTTTACACAGCATGTGTCAATGATGTGCAGCACTTTTGTCTCATTGTTGATGCTATTGTCGCGAGAGGAAAAGGCAGGCAGTCAGTTCCGAGCGAACGGCTGTTTACTGTTTTGGCCGCAGCAGCCAACAACACTTCTTCGTCCTCGTTCTCTAGCGTTACTAACGCGTGGCATTACCCCTCCCTCCAAAAAAAAAAAAAAAGACTAACGCGTGGCACTATGGAGCAGTCAAGAACCATTTACAAAGCTTGTCTTTATGTGTTCAATACTCTGAAATAATTTGTTTGATCTTTTATTTCTGTGTGCTGCCATTAAGCAGTTCTTGCAGCTTACAGCTGTATAAGTTATCTCGATTATGCTGAATCTTTTCAAAAACTGCTCTGAGAACATTGACTAAAGAAAACTTTGCATGCATGCCTCATTGGCGCCATGTTCTCTACAGATGGTGTTTACAAGTTAATCATTGCCATGTTATTCCAAATCACCATTAAAGCATTGCACATCAGAGAAAACTTGCATCTTGCGCTAGCCTATTTTTGCAATATTTAGTTTCCTATTTCTTTTGGTGGTCTCGTTTGTTTTTGGCTACAAACCATTGCTTTTGGTTTGCGACGTGCTGTTAATGACTCAAATTATATGTTAAAGCTTTATATTATTTTTGTGCAATTTTATTTTATGGGCCTTTAGAAATTTTGAATGTTCTGTTATGATCTCAAACATTTATTCTTTGAAGTTCTTTACCGGTGTTGCTTGCTGTTATAAGGACAGTTTGTTGTTCTCATATCTACCTTAAACTTTTCTTGTAACCTGCATTTGCTGCAAGTGCCTTGTCAAACAAGTGCCGTGTTTTTGCATTGCACATGTTGTAATATCTGTGATTTTGTTGTAATATCTCTGAGATTTCTCATTTTTATACTTGTATGGGTCATTGTGCCCATTCTGTTAGGTTTGTTGTTGGTGATCGACAATTTCCTTTATACGTGGTTTGGTTCCTCACTGTTTAAAAGAAACAATATAGTTGAGCTTCTTGTCCATGGGCCTGGTGATCTCTGTCTAAGATGTTGCTGTTATTACTGCTACTTCCTCAAGCTTTCCTACTTTATGGTGCTTGTGTTGTCATATAATGTCAGCCAAGGTCATCTAATGACTTTGTTATAATTTATATAAAACCTGCATATCTTGTTCTTGTCACGAATCGCTTCTCAGCCTTTTGGCTAAGATCAAAGTGTACCATGGAACTTGAGGAAGCTTTAACTCTTTTTGACCCTGTTCAACTAAGCGTGAAACATAGAGATGCTCTCCCTTTGCAAGTGCTGAAGTGATTCACGTAAACTTAATTTTCGGGAGAAAAAAAAAAAAAAAAAAGCTCAGCTCTGTCTACTGTACAAAGCAGATCTAAAAAAAGAAAATTCTTCTAAGTCTGAGAAAACTTGAAAATAAAAAAATAATAAAAATAAAGCACCATCTTTACATTTCTAACTCTGCCACAGAAACAGACATCGCAGTTCTGTGAACAGTGCCTGTTATTGCATTGAAAGTTGACAATCATTATTTTATTAATTTACAGATTCACAAAATAAAGTCATGTGCAATATGGCAGTTTAGTCTTCTAAACATATTTAGGCAGATGGTGCTTACAAAATGAAATGTGTGTGTCAATTTTTTCATTTTATAAAGTAACGGAACTGGAGGAGCTTCAGTTATTTTTTTTTTTTACTTATAGATTTTCGATAAATGTCGTTAAAAAGGCCTAAACAAAGGAAAAGTCTGTTTCCTAGAGATGTATGCAGTTAGTTCTACAGTTGTCTGATACATTTCTGAATCATTTGTATTTGAGCAGAAAAATGGAAGGTCGCCCCTACCCAAAGCTTCCTCTGAAGGAAGTTCTGCAGTCCCATTTGAAGGCTTTCAGTATTTTCCTGATGTTATGCATACCTTGCATTGCATCTTGCAGGTTTCCGCAGAACTGATTTGCCAAAACTGGTAGAGTTGCTGTCTTTTTTCTTCAATTGCATGTTTATATGATTCTCATCACAACATGATGACATGATGCCTCGAGTGTAGCATAATGTGTCTCTAACAGGCCTTCACTTGTATAATATAAAAACCAAAAAATGAAGCTTGCCAGAATGCATTGCCCTAAGTCCTGTGCAGGATGTGGAAATAATTTCTTTTTTCCAGAATAAAGTAGTCATTAATATATAATTTTTACGACTTTTTGTGTGATGTCTGACTTATGCGAAAACTTGCCATCATTAGCTAACTACTCGAACGTAGTATGTGTCATAGCATAGTGAGTAGCACACATTCCTAAATGCCGTTCACAGTCATACCAGAGAAAGTTGCTGTCAATCAACAAAAGCCTTTATTGCTTCGCATCACATTGTCAGCACTGTAGGCTCGACAGTTTTATATGAGGGAAAAAAAGAACAAATTCTTTTTTAATCAATATTTCTCAGCGAATCGGACTATGGCCACCTCGAGGTCACGGCAGGCTGAGTGTGGGAAGTCGCAGAGTGACTTGGGAGTTCTGATTAAGAGGTTGCAAAATGAGCTCAAGTTGTGGCTGCAGATTCTTCAAACTCGGTCCGAGAGTAACTATTCTTCAGTACCATTATACCACGGTCATTGTTGCTTGATGGTGCATTTTTTTTGCTAAGGTTTTAGTTAGGCAATTTCTTCGCGACTATATTAATAACGAAGTAAAATTTTAATGAGAATATCAAACTTTCGTGTTGCTGTTCTTGAAACTAAAAGCCTACAACCTTACTTAAACATAAGGGGGGCAGGGGGACACTATCACGATAGGATTGTTGTATATTTGGTTAGGTGTGGCAGGGTACTCGAGCTTGAGAATCGCTATTCTAAGTCATATTAAAGAGAAGTTTTTCTCTTGTTTACAGTGTGAAACTGCACCTCTGTGTGAGATGCGCGACTGAGATGAAACACTTTTGATTCGAGATCAGCATGACGTAAAAGCCTAGAGTAGCATGACATTAAGCACCGTTTTGTGCTCATAGTGGAAAGCTGAAACATGTTCAAAGGAACATTTTTCAGAACACAAAAAGCTGGAACACTGTTCAGAAGTCATCATGGAATCAAGCCTTGAATGCTTGTTTAAATGGTTGCAGCAGCGTTCAGGGAGCAGCCAAGATGTGTGGCAAATTGTCCCAGCAAGGCTCTGACTGCTTCTATAACTTAACCGAACTGCATTCGTTGGTGTTCAGTCTCAAAAAAAAAAAAAAAAAAAGAAGCATGCCCGGACAAAATCCTAAAGCTACTGTGCACCAACTAGACATCGTTTTTGCCCTCTCGACAGTCAAACCTGGATATATCAAACCCACATATAACGAATTATTGTTTATAACGAACAGCAGTAAAATCCCCTTGTAAAAATTTTTGTATAATTGTTTTATTTTATATATCAAATTACCTATATACTATCGCACTTCCTTGGGATCCCCTTCAGATTCGATATATCCGGGTTCGACTGTATAAGTGGTGTTGATTTTTAATGGTATGTTTTTTTAAATTGGGGTGGTGACAAATAGTAACCTAGCCTGTGCGAGCTACTTACATGTTACCATATTGTAATCTGCCCATCTCTGCTTTGTCTCGTAATGTTACCCATGTCTGTAATGATCCCGCCCCCATCTCATCCCTGCTTTTTTTTTCTTTTTTTTTTTTTTACAGCGAAGCAGTTAAGGGCTCACTCTTCGATGGTCGCGTCTGGCAATAGAAAAAAACTCTCATTGGCCGTATGCTTTATGTGCGAGTGAAAGTGCGCGAGGGCGAGGGATGCGCGCTTTCACGGGGAGCGAACGCACGGCGGAGTGCAAGCGTAAGTTATGTGCGAGTAAAAGCGTGCAAAGGTGAGGGACACGATCTTTCACGGGAGCGAACGCACGGCGGAGAGCAAACGTGACTTCCCAGTGGAAGGGGAGCAGTGGGCGAGGACGGCATCGAGGCACCCTAGACCGTGCGTGTGCGTGCCCGCTCTCCCACTGCAATCACACAAACAACGCAAACAACTGTTGTCGACGGCGGCGACGTTTTGCCCACGTTCGCACCGAACGCGTGTGGCGTTGGTGACATGCTTATGAAGAACGTGCCAACCTTTGCCGTACACCCTATGGCGGTGTACCGTAGCGACCATAAGGCCATGGTCCCTGTGGTCGCTAAATAAATGAAAACCACCGGATCATGTATATTTCTCATTCTTTAATAGTTTAAATAACCAATTACACCATCACGTCTTAATAGCCATAATTGGAAATACATAATTCCCACCACAGTACAGCTTCACTGGTCTTCCATCTCCACCCCAGTGGAAGGGCTGACAGTTCTTTTTTATAATCGATGCTGTATATTTCTCTTGCTTGTCTCAACCACAATGATCAGTTAATGCTCTCATCAGCATAGAATGCCCTGGCACTTCTCTAAGGTGGATGTTCCATACAGTCTGGCTGGGCGAATATCTCAGCATTCCTTTACAAAGTGTTCATTTATCCCTGTGCACAGCACACATACATGTAGTGCCCTACTAAGGGCAGTCAAGGAAGTGCATAAAACTTCCTCCTTGCCCAGTACCAATGAAACAGCGCTGCTTCATTGGTGTGTGCCTTTCGGCACATAATCTTGGCAGGGTTCCCTGCAGCACCCTCCTACGAAAGGTGGAGGAAGCGCATAGGAGAAGAAGAACGTAAACTTTATTTCCAAATCAATCAGATTGGAGTCTGGTGTCTTTTTAGTGGGTCTGGGCACCCACCGCAGACGCGGTTCTGAGACCTTGTCTGTTCCCTTCACTGAAGTGGCACATACCCATCATGGGGGAATTTACCAAGAATCAGGCGGTCTGCACAACATACCTTGAAGAGGTTTAGAAAATTAAAAAAAACTTATATGCTGGGGAAAGGCTTGTTATTGAGCAGTCAATTTTCAGACATCTTAGTGTGGTGAATCTAAAGACAACAACAACAAAAAATTGCACATTTTAGAAAGGCACGCGATGCGATGCAAGAATTCATTTATTCATAGCATTGGAAACATTTCGGTGATTGCAAATACAACTGAACGCACTGCTGTCAAGTCACTTCTCTGTCTTCTCCTTTCTAATCCACATGTCGTTTCCTCAATTGCTCCGCTATATGATGTCTAGCCTGTGTTCACTACCTTTCAATATACTTAACCTGTCGGAAGGGAAATTCCTCTTGCAACACCGCTTTCGAAAATGTGGAGAACTTGCTTTAAATTTGTCCGGGACTTGTTCAAGCCCGTCTGACCCGCCGTGGTTGCTTAGTGGTTATGGTGTTGGGCTGCTAAGCGCGAGGTCGCGGGGTCGAATCCCGACCATGGTGACCGCATTGCGAAAACATCAGTGTACTTAGATTTAGGTGCACGTTAAAGAACCCCAGGTTGTCCAAATTATTCCAGAGTCCCCCACTACGGTGTGCGTCATAATCATTTCGTGGTTCTGGCATATAAAACCCTATAATTCTTCAAGCCCGCCTTCGCCACCTCTGTACAACAGGCCCAGTACACCCTCCCGACCTTGAGCAATGGATTCATGGATCCCTCTATCATTCCGTATTAAACTTTGTGCTGGAAACAAATCTGTTTGTGTACGTATGAGCGCATCTTTGTATTATTCCCAAAGGCAGGCTTTCGAGTTGAAGCAACATAGTTTGACATGCAACAAACCAATTTTTTCTTTCTTTTTTCATCTTTTATGCTGTCCTATGAAGCTACTGTTAGACAAACAAAATCTGAGTGCTCAGAATGTAGAAGCATATGCAGGTAAAAAAAAATGGACAAGAATTGAAATGGCATTAGCATACACATGAACTTGTATCAGAACATTTTGGGCACATTTGTTCTTTCATGGGCTGGTGGCATGTGCCACACTGTTCCAAAGAAGAAAAAGAAGAGCTGCTTTTCTCAGTGTGAAGACCAGCTTGTCGTCAGAGGGATTCGTCAACCTGCATTTGCTCCAGCCATGGAGGTTTGAGACTCCTTTTCCCACTTCTCTCTGTTTGTTTGTTTTTACACTTGTCAGAATTCTGTGTTGGTTTAGCAACACTGCACCAGTACTGCTGGCATAGGGTGTAATCAAAATGCGATAGGCCTAACAGGTTCCCTGCTTTCACTGCAGCCTTGTGAGACTTCTTCATATTTGTTGAATGTCTCAAATATATGGGCTATCTTCTTAATTAACTGTATTTTTTTTAGCAGTGACACTTCAATTGGTATTCAGCCGAAATAGCTAAGATCAACGCACTCATACGAAAGGCGTACAAGCAAGCTCTCGGCCTTCCAGATAGCACCAGCACCAAGCGACTACTTCAACTGGGTGTACACAACACGTTAGAGGAGCTGATAGAGGCTCAACAGATTGCTCAGTTGGAGAGACTAGCCGGTTCGCGCACGGGCAGGAGTATCCTCAGCAAATTAGGGATAAGCTCTCACAATCAACAAGGATGTAAAGTGTCTGTTCCCAAGGTAATCACGGAAAAGATCCAGGTCCCAATTCTGCCCGAAAGCATGCACCCCGAACTTGATCAGGGCAGGAGGGAAAGCAGAGCTAAAGCTCTACTCAAGGCATATGGTAGAGACAAGGAGGCGTTGTTCGTGGATGCAGCAGAGTACCCGAGTCATGAATCCTACGTCGCAGTAGTGATAAACTCTGACCACAAGTGCATAAGTGCGTGCTCAATACGTTCTAATAATAGTGAAATTGCAGAAGAAGTAGCTATCGCTCAGGCCTTAATTTCCCCCAAATGTAGATATGTCATCAGCGACTCGGAATATCGCCTGAGGCCGCTAACATACTCCACGGGAAAGCCCAGCTCATATCATCAGAGGAATTCGAAGACAGATACATCATTTGGTTCTCAGCCAACACCTCCTGTGAGTTCCCCGCTCCCAACCTCAACGAGGTTCATTGTGCATTAATTTGTATAAGCACTAACATGTGCACATATCTAGGAGGTTTCCTTCAGCTAAGGGTGATGGACCAGGATGTTAGTCATGCACAGTCTCAGTTTTTCTAAAAGTGCTGATTAGCCCAACCTCTGTCAACTATGCTTTGTGCTATTCTTTGCAGGAGGAAGCAACCAAGGCACGCATTTTCCTCAAAGACGTCGATGGAACCGAGGAACAGAAATTTGTGCCCACCTCGGAGAAACTGGAGCCTGTCTGCTACGTCTCTGTCGCCACCCAGACAAAAGGTTGGTTCAGTGTGGTTATGACGGGTAGAAAATAGTCAGAGCGCGCGGTGTGTAGCTTTGCAGGTCATACCTTGTGCCCCTCGTGCTTTGTATGAGCTCGGCTCATCTTTGTAATTTTACATGACTGTTTCGGATGATTACAACTGGTCTATTGCAGTCGTGCTTGCTTCTGAGTGTTTCAGGCTTGTAGGGCTCGTTTCTGTCTATTTGATGTGTTGGTCATAAGTGTAAACACCATACCATGATGGTAGAATAATCTGAAAGGAAATTTTTGCTGTACATTGAGGTTCATGAGTACATGGCATTGCAGACGGGCTAGATACGTGCATTCACGTGTAAAAAACAAAGCTGAGAGGGAAGGGAGGCAGGTTGCCACTGCAGTTATAGAGATTATGAACTGCAGTTCTGCTCTCGATGTGAAGAACAGCATCATTGTCGCAAGCAGCTCAGCTCTTCCCATTAGCAAAGCATATAGTCTACCTATGTAAGAAACACACCCACGAAGAGGTTTGTGACTAATATATATTCAGTAGATCGCATTCCAGCTGCTTTAGCATGTTCTTGCTGCTGGCAGGTTTCAAAATTCCTAAGAAACCACGACCAATGCTTCTCAGAATGAAAGTCTGATGACACTGTGCACGGAAAGCTGATTTTAGTCTGCAGTTCATCATGACATTAGTTTTTTTGCCACTTACACAAATAAACATATCACTTTATGTTCTAGCAAGAAATGCTTTTGAATGACATGCACAGCCTTTGCCAAAAGAAAGTCATTTCACAGGTGACTACAGCCGTCTCCTTGATGTCTAGTCTTCTTCCTGCAGCATACTCACTGCTTGAAAGCTCTGTGGAGAAAGGTGAACTCTCATCATCATGCTCTGAAGGGTTACAGTGTCAGAACTTCCTTGGACGCAACATGAAATAGCCCAGCTATGACTCGGCAATGCTTTTGCTCCAAGTTTTCTTTCTTATGGTGAAGGCGGTACATCTGTTCATGTATGTTGCCTTGTGCACTCTCGCTAAAGGGTTCATGCCTTGTCATATTGTGCAGATCTTGGTGACCCGAGCCCTGTAATACGTCCTGTGGCACTAGCAGCCGACGTTACTGGCACAGAGGCAGCAGCACTCAACTTGGACGTGAACCCATTTGTGCGCTACCCACTCATCATCATGAACTGTGTTCTCTGGGTCCTTGGCCTCGTCCTTTTTGTCGGCGGCCTGTATGCCTATATTAGCACTTCATCGCGGGCCAGTGCTCCTGAGCCCTCGGAAACTGTTCTCAACATCTACAGGTTGGAAACGGGAGCTAAGCCCATACCTCAATTGTTGGCCATGTGCTGGCTTCATTAGGCCAGTTTAATTGTTCTTGATCATTGAGACAGCATCTAAAGACAGGTTGAATGCTGTGTGCATAGATCCATGATGCTCTCAAAATGGTGTTATGCTCTCCTTAGGCTTGACTTATTTGACTTGACCTTTAAAATTCAGTAACACGTTGTGACCTGTGAGCTGAATCTTAACCTCATTGTACACCACACTATTTTATTGCAACTTATGTTCTTCTTCACTGAAGTAACGTATAATTTGATTTCACTGCTGGCTGGGTTGGTCAGGGAAAGGTGTTAATTTGGCAGTGTTCCTCTCTGAGTTAAGCGTATAGTACTGTCAACATGAAGGTGGTATAATAAGCTGTATAAAAAAAAGCACAGGTGTTTGCACTGTGAAATGAGTGTGAGTAAACCAAGGCTTATATTTATTTAAAAGGAGACGAGCAAGAAATATTTAACTTTAGCCAGATGAGTAAGTTACGTTTCTGGATTATCAAGAATGTCAGTGTCGTGTTGAGAACCGACTCATATATACATAAACAAGGATTACATTGCATTCTAAAGAAACCAAGGCTTGAACCTAAAAGTATGTTAAAATTTGTAAAGTCATGCCGATGTACTGGCTCTGTAGTTAGGCCGTGAGCTTCAAGAAGGGAACATGCCACAGTAACTGTGCTCTGTTGCTGAGCGCTCGAGTACTTAGATTTATGTGCACGTTAAAGAACACCATGGTGGTCAAAATTAATCCGGAGCCCTTCTGTACGGCATCTCTAATAGTCCTAGTGTTGCTTTGGGACATTACCCCCCCCCCCGCGTTGTCAATCAATCAATCAACTTCAACTTTGTCTTCTACTTTCCCTGCAAGTAACTGACTTTTCCCACCGAGTAAAGGCTAATAGAGTCTCAAAGGAGTGCTTCACGAGTTCAAACTGATTTTCTCTTGCTTTTTAGTAATCATTTTATGTCACGTCACGAGAGTCAATGAAAAAAATATGAGGACAGCTAAGCACTTCTTATGAGTTGGGAATGCAAAAGCATTAATGTCCAATTGAATGCTGCTGAGCGGTCGTTCGGAGTTTTGCGCTGCAAATTATGTACCATAGCAGTACATGCTGCCCGAGCCATCAAGCAGCAGCAGCCTGCGGTGCCAACGTTGCATGCCATAGATGTCCTGCGTGACGCGAGGCTGAAGAAGCAGCAGCGACCACCAAGGACGGCAGGCTTCCTCGCCACAGCTAAGCCCAGTGGGGGTGCGAGAAAGAGAGATATGGACCGCCCGCCGGCTTCCGAGAGCGAGATCGAGGGTGATGTGGCATCACAGTGATGCCCTCTTCCATCACGCAACTCCTGGCGCGCTGTCGCAGCAACAGGTATCCCAATTCGCCCCTTCTGCTCTGCCGAGGCACGCTCAGGACGTGGCGCCACAGCCAATGGGACTTTAGGTGCCATTTCACTGTTAGACTACAGTCGCTGGCTTTTTCACTCCGAGGGCCGTTTGATGCTTTCGCATCAATAAGAGAGTCTCCAAATTTGGAACATATGCAGTCAGTTGGTGGTGCACGTGGAGGCGACGGTGATGCTGGTGGGCACGCTGCTGGTGTTGCTTTCCTTCTGCGGCTGCGTCGGGGCACTACGCGAGAACACCTGCCTGCTGAATGCCTACTCATCGCTCATCACTGCCCTGCTGCTGCTGAACCTCATCGTGGGCCTGCTGGTGTTTTCGCTGCCCGCGCAGCTGAAGCGCATGCTGCGCAGCACATTGAGCACACACCTCGTCATGCACTACCGGGACAGTCCCGACTTGCAGCACCTCATCGACTCCATTCAGGCAGGATGTCACATAGCATTCTGCATGGCAATTAAACAGATGAAAGAGATCTTCTGCAGTACATTCAAAAACAACACACCCGAGTCGCTCTGCACTCGCATGGTGCGCCCTCTCGTGTGTTTTGCAAAGCATTCGAGTGGGCGGATTGGTAGTGCATGCTGACGTCACGGGTAAGCAGCCGGTTGACTTATTGAACGCAACTTTCGCCTAGGCAAAATATGGCCGAAGTAGAACGTTTCAGAATACGGCCCCAGGCTTTGAGCTAGCACATGCTACTGGAGCCCCTTGGAAACTGTCCAGTGACCCCTGTCAGTGCATTAATTTAAAGAGAGTGGTGCTCAGAAAAGCAGACACAGAAATACAGCCATATCGATTAACAGTGTGCTGTACAATGGGACCTTGCTGATGTCTTTTGAAAAAAAGTGTAAACAAATCTATTATCCTAGAAAACATTTCTTTTATCTGCATGTTCAAAACAGGGTATCCTTAAAATTTTTTTACCCTGTTGCAAGTGTATGATTTTGGAAATTACAAAGACAAGTAAAAAAACAAAAAACAATTGACTCCAACTAGCTTTTCCAATGGGAATTAACTGGGACCAATAGGAAACAATTGGAAAATCCTTACTTCCAACTGGTTACGATTGGGTCAGAGGAGGAACCAATTGGAGTTGCCAATTGTAATGAACTGGACCCAATTGGAACCGATTGGAAAATCCCTAGTTCCAACTGGTTACGATTGAGTCAAAGTGAAACCAATTGAATCCAATTGGGCTTGGTTCTAACTAAGTAGGAAATTGTTACCTCCAATTGGTTACGATTGAGTCAGGGATGCAACCAATTGAGCCCAATTGGACTTGCCAGTTTTAACCAGCTAGGCCCACCTTACATTCCCAACTACTAAGTCTAATTGGACTACCAATAGGAATAAACTAGAATGTAACCAACCGGAAAAATCATATTTTCAGTGTATGAACCCATTCAAAGTAATTGGAATGAGTTATATCTATATATTCATGCAGTACTAAGGCTATAGCAAACCTGTTTCTGACAGCTGGAATCCTGTTTAGGTTTGCTTTGTGGGGTATATATATATATATTGGTATTGCCCATTGGTGCAATTGGTCATTGCAACCAATTGGTAGCTATTGGGTAGAATTGGTCACTCCAACAAACACCAACTGGTCACATTCCAACTGTTCTAATTGGTCCAATTATGTACTAATTTACGATTAGAAATTTTCCCATTGGTACCAATTGGAAATTTCACAATTGGAATCAATTGCTTTTTTTGACAGGGCCTAGTATGTTTTAGGCAATTTATACTTGGCCTGCATTTTGCAAGCTAGTTTTGCACGCCATAAGGGTGATGCACATCTAGACATCCAAGTCACAAGTGCATTTAAAGCAATGCTTCCAATTTTTTTGTAATGTTTACAAATTTGGGCTCATTCTACAATTTTAAGGCTGTTATGTGAAGTTCCGTGAAGGCGCCACTGTGGGAGATGAAACATTACCATTACTAAAACTTTTATGGTCGGCGTTTGTCTTTGTCTATTATCGTATAGTATGTGTTTGCAGTATTAACTTATGATGAAATCCATGTGTCGTTTTGGAGCTAGCTAGGAGTAACCTGAATCCTCTCAAGTGTCTACTCTGATCCAAACCTTCCAGAGTAAAGCCTAATGCCCCAAACTGGATCATGCCAGAAGTTGCTGCATGCAGCGCTGGCAGAAGGTCAAAAGCATTCCAGTGTAATTCACATTTATTTATTAATAACTGTGGCTTTTTATTGGTTGTTCTCTCCCACAGGAGGACCTGCAGTGCTGCGGGCTGTCACAGAGAAGTTTCCGGGACTGGAACAGCAACATGTATTTCAACTGCTCACGAACCAATCCCAGCAGTGAGCGCTGCTCAGTACCTTACTCCTGCTGCAGGCGAAACAGCACTCAAGAGGTGTGCAAGGGCTTTGTTTAGTTCAGAATTTATTGCACCAGTAAGCAAGTAGTAGTACTTTTAAAAGGATATAAAAAGCACACAAGATAGTTCACATTGAAGTAAAAATGCTCTTGGGCTACCAAAACATTACCAAAAGCAATTTTTTCAAAAGCAAGAAAATTATGGACAGGCCTATTGGCACTACCACTGTAAAAATAAGGTAACTGCTTATGTATGTCTGCATGTCCCACTTATAACTGGCAGATTGTAGTCATTCACCACTGATAATATAACGTTAATTATGTACTAATTCCATTCAACATAAAAGAGAATGCAGAATTTTACAGATTTTTCTATAGAAGAGCTCGATCACTAAGAACTATTCGCACCAATCTGATAATGCTGTTTGCAAGGGCGTGGTCTTTGAGATCCTCAAATCAGGTGATAGCACTTTGCAAAGCTGTCTTCTGAGATCACTGGTGCTTCCTATGTAAGGGGTCCTGTTTGTAGCAGATGACTTGAATTCTCGAACTGTACATCGGCGCTTCAGCCTCGATTTTCTCTGTAACCAAGTCGCCACTCTGCACAAGCTTATGTTACCAGGCTTCTAGGAATGCAATTTGACACCATAAATTATGTATATTTGCCTTTACTGTCCTTTTAAGCCAAACTAGAACTATAGCTTAATACTCCAAAGTTTTCATGGTTTCATTGTCACTTAGAACAGAGATTTCATAGCGAGCAAATGACAAATTTAGGATGGCATCGGGAAAATATTGAACCAGCTCCCGATGATGTCTGTTGTCGTATTTATTATTATAATGAGTAGTATTTAACCACACATAATAAAAAGATGATTTCATATTATTTGAACATGAAATAAAAAAAAAAACAGTGTGGCCATCTTTTTTTTTAATGCTCTTAATGGTAATTCATTAAGGCTAATCTCTATTGACAGCCACATATTAGGGAAAGAAAGAACGTCATGCAGACCCCATGCACTGTGGGATTCTGTCTAAGTTGTGGTGAGCCAGCAAGATGAAACAGCACATATCTATTAGAGATGTGCAGCAGATTTTGGCGACAAATGCACCCTGCGATCATCAGCCAAGACGGCAGAGAAATGTGATACAGCACCACCAGCCACAGCATCTAAACCTTCGCACGTCACAAAGCTCTCGTGCCAGAGCATGTTCATGTGCAAGAGATAGTTGGTATTGGCAGGAGAGAAGTATGCATGCAATTGAGGCCAGGTACTTCCCCGATCAAAAAAAAAAAATCAGTTCATTAATGGAATGATGCGCTTGAAGGCGTATATTTGCTGCAACACGGATAATTATGTAGCATTTGTTGTTTCGTTGCATATTTCTATAGAGAATACAACCGGTGAACAGCAAATCTGTAGGGGTAGCACCGATGGCTACAGTGAAATCTCATTGATATGATCTTCACGGGAAATGGAAAATAAAACATATCATCCGAAAATCGCATTATCCAAAAATAATCATATTTAAGAAAACACCATATATAAAAACACATTATCCCGAAAAACGTATCAGCGAAATTCCACTGTATATGTATACATTGACTCATTATGTGTGTGTTGTCCTGTGTTGAGCTATTTGGTGGCAAGACAGCGGCGGAAGCCGTGGTGAGCAAAGTCTGGGAGGGTTCGCAAGAAATGGCAGAAATTGTTTTTCAGTGCACCTTTAACATGCCCACTGTAGGTATGATGCAGATGTTAGTACAGTTTTATTCACTGTACCCGAACCTTATTGGACACTGTGAGTGCTTAAATGGCCAAGCCTTGTTCTCAATAAGATTCATGCAACTGGAATTGCAGGTGGTGAACTTAAGCTGTGGTCAGGGCGTGTTGAACAGGACCGACTATGACGCATGGTTCACCGTCTACACTGGCAACTGCGTCGACGCGGCACATCGATTTATGCGGGAAAATGTCACCATCATTACGGGAACTTGCCTGGTTTTTGTGATCCTGCTTGCCTTTGTGCAAATGGTCACGCAGGCACTGGTCGACGAAATATTCATAATTCGGCGCATTTACGAGAAGGTCTATGACCGCCTTTATGACATGCGCGCCAGTGCAGATAACACGGATTGACATCTAATAAACATGTATGTTTGTGTGTGTAAATTAGTCATTTGATTTTTGACCATCGTTCATTTAAACAGCTTTTTTTCAGCATAAATCTTGCTCTTCTGTCAACTGCTCTGAGTTGTTCAATGTTTTTTAAATGTTGTGAACTGTGAAAATAACGGTACAGTACATTCTTTGAAGTGAAGTCCACCCTCTGTCTCAATTGTAATCAATATGCAGCAACAATTTGGAGACAAAGGATTGTTACTGTTGGGACTTGAATACATTGATCTGGATTGCATGGGCTTCTCCCTCCTTACATAGCAAAGGCGCTACTCTTCCACAAGTCCTTGACGTTGCTGTGTTGATGGGGCAAAGCATGATGATGCTGCAACGTTGAGAAGGAAGGGCTGCCTACTCTAAATCTTTGCAATGATTGCAGCTATTAACAGTCGTAGTGATCGATACAACAGAACATCAGTGTTAATTGATGTATATGCATATAGCACATGAGTGTTGTCTTTCCTGATTTTCTTTTCTCCTGCTTGGCTAGGTGACTAAGTATTGTTGGCCTCCCGATTTAACGGAAGTACCTGTGGCGATATTGTCAATATTTTGGCACTCGTGTTGAAGTAATGGTATGACTCGTATTATCACAATTAACAGTGCTACAATTATTCATGTTGTTGGAGTATTTGCACTTCCATGTCATGATTATTGTGCACGCATTCACTCATCAAATCATATAGCTTGCAAATAAATTATAAGAGCTTGTCAGTACTGCTCTGGTAAATTATTTTATTAGGGACAGACACAACATATTGTGTTTAAACAGCACAACAGGTTAAAGATAGCTTTGTGGAAATTATAGAAGCTTTCCATACTAAAAAGTGAAAAAAAAAAAAAGTTTGTAGGCCAGCCTTGGCTAGCTCTGACTGATGAATAGTTTAGTTAATTGCAATCAGGAAGATATCCTGAAAGCCGTTGATATGGGCATACCCAATCACCCTTTTTTTTTTTTTCCACAGGCCTTCTGCAAGCCTTTCTTTTAATATTTGTTTTATTGTGACATCAACTATAGAGACACTGCAGGCAAGATTATGCTGTCGGAATCGCCGTGATATTCTGTATATATATATATATATATATTTAAGTATATCATAAATAAACATAAATAAGGTTGTCCAACGGCTGGATTCGAACAAAAGGCATTTAACATAGAAGCCCGATACTCTATCCATTAGGCCATGGATCCCTGTCTCGGAAGGCAGAATAGAACATACTTAATTGCGCATGCAAGAGGTCGATGTTTCGTAGATGCGAAGGCACTGTTTCATGTACCCAGCAGCAGCTGCCTTGCATACTGCGTTGTGCCAATATGTAGCACCTGTGCATAGTTTGAACACTGTTTGAGGAGGAGGAGGACTCAGTTGCTGTTTCCTATTCAAGTTGTGGCTCATACCTAGGGGGTATCGGAAGAAAATGGCTAGATTATTCCAAGTTATAACCAGAATTAGATAACCATTCAGGACTGCTATAGATCAAGTGCTGTTGAAAGGTGAAATTGCACGTTAAAATGAAACCAATGAATAGGAAAAGATGCAAATTTATGAAAAATTGGCACGACATTTCATTGGACTCCATAAATTCCTGGACTGCGGAGCAAACATCCCTGTGGCTGAATCGCACAATAGAGGCCTCAAACAAAGAGTCACGAGTGCAACGCTATACCTTGCTATCGCTTTCAACGCTTCGCCCTTTTGGCAAAACTGCCACTTTTTTTTTTGTTGCAAAGCAGACATACTGTAAACTTTTTCCTGGAATAAATTGCGAGTTCACGCATGTACTGTGCAAATATTTGCTCTTTAATTCTCCTTCATTTTGTCTGGTGTGCTAGCTGTTTAACTATGATGAACATAATCCAACTCGCCAAACTCCCAGATCTACTACCACAACTGATCGCCCGGTGCATTGTCAAGTTGTCTTTTGGCTCGCCAAGAAATGTGTGAAATCAAAACACTCATTGTCATGGTATTCCCAGGCATTCATCTAGTTTCCACAGAACTTACAGTGTTCCTGTATAATGGAAAGCTATTTGTTTTCCCATAGTGATTCCCTGTGCCTGCCTGTCCGTGTTTAAAAGGATCAGCAAGTTCCTATACTTATTATGCATAATTACTCAATTTACTTGCCTTCTCTATGATTGAGTGCCGAGTCTCTTTCTATTGTTTCCAGCTGGTAGGAAAGTGCGGACACAGCTGCCATCCTGATTCTCACAGATAAACTGTTGGTACAGTTCTAAGCATTCAAGCCTTGCTCTCAACAAAATATAAGTTGCCATGGAGATGGTGACCTTGAGCTACAGTCAGGGCATGTTGAACAGGACTGTCTGTGATGCATGGAATCCATATCAGCTATGCAGGCAACTGTGTTGACATAGCACATCAATTTCTGCATTAAAATATCGAAATGATTACAGCTATGAACATGCCTTTTGTTATCCTGCTGTTTTGTGCACAATGGTTATATGCAGTAGTCGATGAAATATTGATAATTTGGCACCTTTATGAGAAGGTCTATGACTAATTATGACTTGCATGCCAGTACAGCATAGAATAACATCTAAATACTTATAAGACTTAATAATTACAAGTACGTGTACAGTAATCATATGTTTTCTGACCTAGTCTCATTACTGGGGCATTGTGCTTGCACATATCTTTCTCTTCCCACTACTTCTTTAATGTGGCTTACTAGATTAGAGTTACGAGAGATAGAAACAAATTAATGGCAAAAGTCACTTAGAGTGTATATACATACTATAGAGTACAATAACCTATAGTGCTGCAAAGTTAATGGATATATTAGCATCAACCTTGTTTTGTCCTGTCTTTTGCGCTTCTATTACAGTATGGAAAAAAATAGCATTCCAGTTGAGGGGAAGAATAAACACTCTGCTTGTCTGCTCTTAAATATATTGTTCTCTTGATGAATTTCGAACATCTATTACTGACATCTACCATCAGCAGCTGTTTTGCATGCAAAAGAAGCTTTGTTGGATGATAAGCTGTTACGCGGCTACCTTGATTTTAAAGATTTAACAAGCGTTTATTATTGCTCTGCTGTCTTTTGAGAACGAATTGCGAGCCACTAGATGGCGCAAGGAAACACGTATAGTACGTATGGTAGCTCTATGCAACGCCTTCTTTGGTCTTCATTCTATGGCGTTGCTCTATGAAGCTATAGAGCTTAGTCACGTGAGCGGCGGAGCACGCGGTTGTGTTAACTTTTTTTTTAAATAAGTTATTTTTTGGTGTTTTCTCTATGGGCGTGCGTTTTACCGGGTGTTTGGCCCCAACTTTCCTCCCTACGCTCACAGGTGCGTGTGTTGCCGTCGGAGCAGACGTTTCTGTGATGTGGTTGACCGTGCGGTGATTAGCGCGTCCGAGTTTTTGATTTGTGCCAACGTTTGTGCATCGTATCTCCAGATGGCTGTTTTGAGCGCCCCTGCACTGTCAGACCTGTGGATTCCTGCCGCCGTCATGGTACTAGGAGGTTTAATAGCGGGCATTAGCAGGAAGTTGTCGCTGATCGCAAACTTGCGTTTCAAGGTGAGTGCCTAGTTTTTCCTGGTTGCTGGGGTTGGTCCTGTCCGCACACGCTTTTCGCAAATGAATGAAAAAAGAAAAAGTCATCTCGCGAGAGCCGAAGAGTTTTGGCCGAAGCATTTACCGGCGAACGCATGACAGTAGCGCTTAACAATGAAAGCGATAAACAAATGCACTTGCATTGAATAAACATAAGAACACGCAAATTCGCAGCACGTGTGCACCGCTAACGCCTGTCGCGGTTCGGTCGTATCCGAAACTCGAAAAAAGCGTGAGCTTGAGTGCGTCGCGTACGACTTGCGCCTCATATTTAATTATGAAGTTGAGAAGAGTAACAAAATGGGTCGTGTTTGCATTTGATCCACGGTATAAAAGGGACAAAAACCAACGGAAGACAGAATAAAATAAATTAACGATATGAATTAAGCGACTGTCGGACTTTCGAAAACGGCGTACACAGCGGGAAGCCTCCACGTCCTTTCTTGTCCCGTTAGTGCGCGCTGTTTTCGTTATAAATGACTATTTATATGCCACCTCAGCAGCGAACTATTTACTAATGAAGTCACGAGCGAATCTAGACATGCAGTATGTTTCCGTTTTGGCCGCAGGTCGACAAATCAACTCTTCGGAATGGTGGCGACTTGGTGGCCGACGTGCTCAAGGTAAGTATAAGGCCAGGGTCGGTGTGTTTGTGAGGCTGTGACCTGCGTTTTTATTCAAGAACTGACACATTCTAACAAAACTCAGTTGGCAGCTCGGACATTTAAGTTTGTTTATCCTCCACGAAAAGTATATTGAGAGTTAAAAAAAAGAAAGGCCTTCATAGCGAAAAGCTACGAAAAGTAAAGTCGCTTCAAAATGCCAGCTGTACAGATGAACCAGGCAAAGTCAAGTGATTATGGAATGATGCCCCCCCCCCCAGAAAAAAGAAAAGTATGTTGTGGCAAAATTTTAGTGAGAACAAGGCAGTGGTAAGCAGTATAAATGTTACTTTAAAGTTGTTGGAATAAAAATTGTATAGGCTTTGCAGCTATGAGTCAATGACTGTGCTAAGTATCTCAATGCCATGCACCCATTCAAATGACCTGCCAATCCCAGTCACACAACCAAACAAACATTTACAGAAGCGATGCTCAAGCTGTTCTTTGCTTGAATACCACTCTGCACTACTTGGTAATTTGTGTTACTTTCTCCAAAGTGTCGAATGCACAAGTCAGAAGCAACTCCTTCTTGCTGAATTCCAATGGTAGTGTTGTAGCCGCGAGGGACAAGGCAGAGCCAGAGTGGCCATGAGTGGCGAACAGTAAAGATGGTTTATTAGTGCGTGAGTGCTGAGCCAGAAGAACACGGAGCGCCCGGCTCACAGCGCTTGTAAGGCGATGAGCACCACGCTATCAGCGTGATGTCACACAGGCTTCGCATGACACCACACTCCTTCCCACAATGGTTATGGCCTGTACCAGTCGGGAGGTTTTCTTGCGCGAGTACTGCGTCGAAGAGTCTGAGCCCCTAGAGGGGATGCAGGTTCTTGCAGAGGGGACGCCGGTGCGGAGTTTTGGCATCGACTGGCATTCCGTTGTCCCGAGGGAGCAGAGTCTTCGGGTGGCTCGGAGCTTGGAGGCTCCAGCACAGGAAAGGGGGGCATCGTTGGAGACGCTTCCGGCATAGGGTCTGTAATTGAACTGGGCACGAAACGGGGAGGTTCACTGGGGCCTTGTTCATCACTTTCGAAATAACGTGAACGTAGACTGTCTACATGCACGAATCTATTGCCGGGTCCTACACGCACAATGTACGTAACGGCACTGCACCTTTTTTCGATGACTCCTAGCAACCACTTGGGATCACCTGGACGAAGACCTTGGACCAGAACGCTTTCACCCTGTTTATAAGCTCTCCATGACCCTCTTTTTTCATTGGCTTTGCTCTTCACTTTGCAGAAACGTTCTTCCATACGTCTCTCCAGGTCTGGCTGTAGCATAGTCAGGCGAGTGCGGGGCGTCCACGACAGGAACAGTTCTGCTGGTGTCTGTCCCATGGTTGTGGTTGGTGTGTTCCGGTACCTGAACAGAAATAGGTCTATGCGGTGCTATAGGGTCTTGCTGACACCCTGATGACTTTTCGTCGAGAATCTGTCTCATAAGATTCCGTTTCACCATCTGGACGCACCTCTCGGCGCTTCCATTGGACGCAGGGTGGTACGGCGGTGTCCTGGTGTGCTGCACTCTGTTCTTGTACAGGAACTCTGTGAAGTCCTTCGCAGTGAACTGTGGCCCGTTGTCCGTTACGACTTCCTCCGGAAGACCATACGATGCGAACACCCTGCGCAGCTTCTCGATGGTCTTTTCGGTCGTTGTTGAGTTCATGACGAACACTTCAACCCACTTTGAGTGTGCATCCACTAGCACAAACAGCCATTTGTTGTCTGCGAATGCGAAATCCAGGTGTATTCGTTGCCATCTGCGGCTCGGCCAACCCCAAGTTTGTAGTGGGGCCTTCGGTGAAGCGTTCGGCGTCAACTGACAAGTACAGCAGCTTTTAACAACACTTTCAATGTCTTGGTTTAACTGAGGCCACCAGACATAGCTGCGCGCGAGCATTTTCATACGCGTAACTCCGGGGTGACCTTCATGACAAAGTGCCAATACTCGTTTGCGCAAACAGGGTAGAACAATTACTCGATTTCCCCACGTAACGCACTGCTGATCTACAGATAGTTCATGCCGGCGAACAAAGTACGGGGTCAATTCGCTATCAGTTACATGCGCAGGCCAGCCATTCCTCGTGTACAGCAAGACCTTCGATAGCACATCATCCGTACTCGTTTTCTGGCTGATCGCGTCAGCAGACAACGGAAGTTCATTTACAACCGAGAAAAAGTGTACGTAATCTGAGACATCTCGATCATTCGCCAACGGCAACCGCGAAAGCATGTCAGCGTTTCCCATGTTGCTGCCTTTACGATACACCCATCTGTAATCGTACGCCGCTAGTAGCAAAGCCCATCGTTGCATGCGTGCCGCGGACATTACTGGAACGGGCTTGCCGTGCGCCAGAAGGGTAGCTAATGGCTGGTGATCCGAATAAATGACAAAACTACGGCCAAACAGGTACTTGTGGAACTTTTTCAGCCCAAAAACCACGGCGAGAGCCTCTTTTTCGATGTGAGCATACCCTTGCTCTGCTTTGCTCAATGCCCTGGACGCATATGCAATAGGTTTTTCCTCCCTATCAATTTTATGAAACAGAATGGCGCCCACGCCATACATGGATGCGTCACACACAAGACCTATCTCTTTAGTTTGGTCGTAGTACGTCAAAACCTTTTCTTCCGTTAGCCATGTTTTACTTTGCTGAAACACTTTCTCTGCCTCACGTGACCACTCGAAGCCTTTTTCTTGGTTTAACACGTCATACAACGGCCTGAGTCTTGCGGGTAGGTTGGGAACAAACTTTCCATAAAAGTTTATCAGCCCCAAGTAAGCTCTCAACTGTGACTCGTTCTTTGGTGCAGGGGCCTCAGTTATAGCTTTTACTTTTTCATCTGACGGGCGTATGCCCTTTTCATCCAGAACGTGCCCCAAATACAAGACAGACGTTTGAAAGAACTTACATTTTTCTTTCTTCAATTGAATGCCTCTTTGCTGAAAGCGGGACAGCATATTTTCCACTTTATGGAAACATTCCTCAAATGTAGCCCCTGCTATCAGCACGTCGTCCAGATAGCATGCTACTCGATCAAGTCCTTTCAATACATCATCCATGACTGCCTGAAAAATCGAAGGTGCACTCGTAATGCCATAGGGTAAGCGCGTGTACTTGAATAACCCCAAATGTGTATTTATCACGACTGCGCCTGCGGATGCAATTCCAGCCGCTGGTAGGCAGTAGATAAATCAACACAGTGAAATATTTGCAACCGGCCATTTTTACAAATAGATCCTCGATCACGGGAAGTGGATAATGATCAGTTCTGATGCATGGATTTAGTGTCACCTTAAAATCCCCACACACCCTGACCTGGTTGTTTGGTTTAGGCACAAATACTAGTGGCGTCGTCCATTCACTCTGCTGAACTGGTACTAACACTCCTGTTTTCACGAGATTCTGCAGTTCCGAAGACACTGCTTCCTTAACCGAAAATGGTACCGGCCGCGCTTTACAAAAAACGGGCGTGCTGCCCTCTTTAAGCACTAGTTCAGTGGCACTGTTCTTGATTAGGCCCAAGGTAGGCTAAAAAATCTTAGCATATTTTTCAAGTAACAACGCCACTTTGTCCAAGCAAACCCCGTGCACACTAGCTCAGTCTAACTTAAGTGCCGACAGCCAGTCTCGTCCCAACAGCATAGTGTTGGTACCCTCGTTTGTTTTCACGACAACTAGCGGAAGTTGCTTGTGCTGACCATTGTGCTCGACCGAAATGGTGAGCTTCCCAACTACTGTCAGTGGAGTGCCTCCGTAAGTTTTTAGCTTAAGACTGCATGGCTCTTTGGGTAGTCTGGGCCAGTACTTCCTGTACAGTGACTCTGGTACTATTGATACTGACGCCCCTGTGTCAATCTGCATATGGACACTTTTCTGTTCTAGCTTCAGACAAATTTCGTAAAGCCCGGTGCGCCCTTCACAGGAATAAATATTGTGGAGCACAAGTTCACCCGCGTCACTGTCTTCATCTATCGTGTTTGCAAAGTCTCTACTTCTGTCCTTGCACATCTTCGCTAAGTGCCCGACACGTTTACACAACCGACAACGATACTTTCGAAATTTGCAGATAGATGCTTCATGCTCTGAGCCGCATCGGAAACAGGGCAGTAATGATTCTGTCGCCCTTGTATCAGCCGGTATCGCCGAAGTTTCTTCTCTCCAGCACGGTGGGCATTTTCCGCTATCTGGTTTGCGGTGAATAGCGCTGACGGTTCCTTGCGCTGCACCCGGCTGAATATCTCGACTTTCCTTGCGGGCCAACTCGAAACTCCTTGCGATATCGCAGGCATTTCTAAATGTCAACTTGCTGTTCTTTAGCAGCTCTGCTTGCGTTTATTTGTCGCAAAGTCCTGCCACAAACCTGTCGCGAAGAGCCTCGTCCAAAAACGCCCCGAAGTCGCAGGACGTCGCCAACCGCTTCAGTTCTACCGCGAAAGCTGCCACTGTTTCGCCGTCTTGCTGAAAATGCTGATTAAATTTGAACCGCTCGGCAATTACAGAGGTTTTGGGCACATACTGCTCTTGCAGGGTCTGCACCAACTGTTCGTACGTCTTGTTTTCCGGCTTTTCTGGTTCCAGCAATGTTTTCAGGGTTTTGTAGGCTTTCTTCCCTATTGCCGTTATGAACACTGACACCTTCAGGTCGTCGCTCACCTGGGAAGCCTTCAGGAAGTGGTCGAACTGCTCCACGTAGGACTGGAAATCTTCATCACCGTCCTCGATGAACTCATCGAACCTTCCCATCGTGGCCATCCTGCCAGGCTCCTCGCAGCACGCTCGTCGTTAATGGTGTCTTGCAGCCCAGTGGAATTCTTGTCCTATCTCGTCGCCAGTCTGTTGTAGCCGCGAGGGACGAGGCAGAGCCAGAGTGGCCATGAGTGGCGAACAGTAAAGACGGTTTATTAGTGCGTGAGTGCTGAGCCAGAAGAGCACGGAGCGCCCGGCTCACAGCGCTTATAAGCCGATGAGCACCGCGCTATCAGCGTGACGTCACACAGGCTTCGCATGACACCACAGGTAGATCCAGAGCAATCTGTAAGCTCTGCCACAGAGCACCATCCTCCGGTGGAAAGTACATGCTTTGAATCCGTGTTTGGAACACTCGCATTTCAACCAGAGTAAACAAGGGCATTGTCAACCACATGCAGAAGCAAAGGCATCTCAGTGTCACGCTGAAATGATGCTTTACTGTTTTTGCAAATGACAAAGGTTCATGCCACACCTCTGTGCCACGTTTGTCTGCGGAACTTCGTTTAAAATGGTGCATAAACTCTGAGAATGTTTCCACTTACTAAAAGTTATATCTCTCTTACCTTTCCATCTAAGCAGCTTAGCACATGCTGCTTAGTATCGTCTGCCCTGCCTTCCTTACAACGTTTGCTACACAGATGATCCAGTCAACGGCTACTGGAGGAACTACGTCACGCATACTTCTGGTCGAATCCGCCGATTTCGCTGGGGCGGTCTGGCCTGCTCTGCGGGGTGATCTCGGATCAAAATCCGCTCTTGATCTGCCATTGGAATAGGCGGTCTGCGCTCCTGATCTGCCATTAGAACAGAGTCGCTTTAAAAAGAGCGGAAACTTTTGATGCAGGAGTGCTCCAGATCTGTCATTGGAATTCAGTATCAGGAACGTAGACCTCAACGACAAAACATGCAGCAGGGATCGCGACGGCACTCTCTTTTTGTCTGAGGAGGTCGGCTTGAACAGAGGCATACTGTGTGTATGCGGCTTAGGGACACAGGAAGTCGGGGGTACCGAAGCAACCTCAAGTGCGGCATCGTAAATCTCGGAAGCCATGGAATCGGTTTTGCATGCTTTGCTTGATGGTTATTGTAAACCACAAGTGTAGCACATTTTGTTCATTTG
The DNA here is from genome assembly GCF_013339745.2 of Dermacentor silvarum. Lineage (NCBI taxonomy): Eukaryota > Metazoa > Arthropoda > Arachnida > Ixodida > Ixodidae > Dermacentor > Dermacentor silvarum. The sequence goes on from NC_051164.1 coordinate 90,458,438, forward strand.
AAAGTATTCTTCAATTTTAGTTTAAATCACAAAACAAGGGATTTCATAGATTTTGATGTGACCTTCTAGGTGACATGTTAAAACCTTATTTTCTTGACTAGAACAGTGAGGTTATAATGCAACTTATTTTTTTCAGGCAGTGCAGTTATGGAATAGTGGTAGTGAAACTCTTGCTTCAATCCCAGCTGTATGGTGGATAATTTTATTTTTGCCACCTTAACCACTTCGCTGAGGCGTTTGAGCAGGATGTTGCGCGATGCTACAGAGACAGCCAGAAACTTAGCTCGTAACTACTCAGCACAGTGAAATGATCATAAAGTATTTTGAGCAGAATTCTAATTTCTCTTTGCAGATATTGAAACTGTCAGCAGAATATAGGTGCCCCTAGCCAGTCGTTCGAAAACTAGAATTAAGGCATATGTGATGCCCTACTAAAGCTGTGTGAACAAGTTATGGCATAAGGGAGAGAGAGAAAAAAAAATGATTTTATATTTACATGAGCACATTGTTGCTATAGTGATTGGGATAGATGTTGCTGCTTCCTGGCTTGTATCTCATTGATGTGCATGTGTGGTGTGCCTTTCATCATCCGTCTTGATGACTTGTGACATTCATGTAATCTTGAGCCAGTGGTGACTAGATATTAGACAAGGCGTAGTGTTTCTTGCTTTGTCTGCCATTGGGTACATTACAGGTTTAATTTAATTGGCGAAAGAAGTGATTTTATATTTTCTGGTGCTACTTTTAATGTGACCCGTTTAAGCCATTTTAGTGAACTAGGAGAGCAAGATTATAACGCAGCTTTGTTCTTGTGGGTAATGCATTGCAGCTGTGGAATAGTAGTAGGGCTCTTGTATCACAGCTGTGGAGCTCTTGGTTGAAACCAAACTAATGAAAAGGATTTTTCAACAAATTTTATTTGCATTGCCAAGGCATTCGAGCAAGGTGTTGCCAAGGTAGGCCGATCACTAGCTCATTAGTAACTCTTTGCTCTGTTAACATCTTACTGTGCGATATTTGAAGTCGATTGATAAGGGTTAAAAAAATACTGCTGATACATTTTCCCCTTTGAGTGAACACATCGCTGTATTATTTTTGTTACTTTTATTGCTGTTGGTCATACTAAGATTTGTTTCATTCTGGCGAATATCCGGATAATTAAAATAAAAATGATTTTCTTCATATAACACTGTTGCTGAATGCGGCCACACACTGTTGTGATCAACACAATCGTCAAGGTCCTCAAACAGCTTTTTTTCACTGCCCTCTCCAAGTGAAAATGTGGAACTAGGAATTAAGTTCAAACTGCTTTCGTCACATCACCAACTGTATAAGCTGCTGTTGCCGTGGCATGTGGCAGTAAACTGTTGGCTTGCAGCAGAAAGCCAGTGTTGACATTAGTTTGTTAATTTTTCAGGCCCACGATGTCAAGTTCCTGTTCTGCCTCAGCGGCGGTCATATTTCTCCCATCTTGGTGGCTGCTGAACGTGAAGGCATTCGCGTTGTGGACACCAGACACGAGGTATGTCACTGCCATGATGCTGCTGTGAGGGTTTTTTTAGTTGCATGAGCATCGAGTGACACTCTCGTTTCTTGCGCAGCAATTTCCGGTTAGGGACTGACTTCCGGTTTGTCACAGAGGTGGGACGAAATTAAACATGAATCATAAAAAAATTAAAACAGGTAGATATCGATGGTTCTACTTATGATTGATGATAGATATGACATCGGAGCACAGGTTTAGTACAGTAAAGTGCTAATTAAGTGTCAGGACTAATTAGAAACAATTAAGGAAAGTCTAATTGCTGTACACCAAAGCGCACATTCGTACACTTCAGATACCCACTGCATCAGTACAGCGGGGGTATTCTGTAAGAGTCCACCTAGTGGACTGTCCATTTTGGCTGTCGCCGATTGGCTCCAGCTGCATGAGCGAGAAGGAGCCAGCCAGTCTCCTTCTCGCTCGTGCAGCTGCAGCCAATCGGCGACAGCGGAAATGGACAGTCCACTAGGTGGACCCTTACAGAATACCCTCCCAGGTTCCCGTGAAACTCCAAGACAAGAAGTGACGTCAACAGTGACGTCACCCTTAAACCAGGGATACCCGCTCATTACTAATCAAAATAAAAACAAGCTAATTAGAGCTTCACTACCGCTTAGCACAGACTGAACACCTTTGTAACACAGTGGAGGGATGATGTCACTCCCTCCTCTTTTGCTTCTCCTCTCTCAGCGCACACCTGCTCTGCCGCTCGCTCGCGTGTGCCAGCTGTGCGCCGGCGCTAGTTACATGCTCTCACGTCAGCGGCGAAGGGCCGCGTCAGGCGTGCTTTGTGCACCCTTGCGCCCTTCTTCGCTCACTCGCCCGCTCCTCTGTGCATGGCGGTTTCCTGCCAGTTCCTTTCGCTCACTCCTCCGAGTTTGGTTTCCCGCCCTACACCAGGGTACACCAATGCCGAGGTGTGAGTGCCACTAGCAGACACCTAAGTCAAGGATTAGGGTTGTTTCTCATTTTTTTTTAGTTGTCAGTGTTTCAGTTAAATCTCCCAATCGAGATCCCTAACTTTCATTCTGAAGTACAGACTAGATACTGCACCTCTTCTACGGGGCAGTTATCTTTTGCCACTTGCTGCAAGAACTGACAAAAAGGACGCAAGAATAACTGCGATAACACTCAGCCTGTTCTTATTACATCTATGTTTGCTTGCCATCACGGCTTTGTCATGAGACGCCCCATCATCAAATTGGCAGCCCAGTGCAGGCTGTTCAGACAGCTGGCGAATGGAGTCGAGGTCGCTGCGCTTTCTCTGAGCGGGTGTCCGAGAGTAACAGATTGTGGTCAATAGTAAAGCCAACTACCTTGCTTGAATGCCAAAACGTCGCCTGTAAGCCGCTGCACGGTATATCTGGATCACTATTTTTCATCTGAACAGGTTAATGCAGTCTTTGCAGCCGACGCGGTGGCAAGGCTTTCTGGAAAGATTGGAGTGGCTGCAGTCACTGCTGGACCAGGTACTCATCTTACTTGATGCTGTTGCACTATTGTGGACTTGATGCGTAAATAAAATTGTAAGTGGTTCCTGCTGCATTGAAGGCTCTTGAATATCACTTGCATGAATTTATTTATTTATTAGTATACCTACATTTCGCCAACTTGGGCATTACAGTAGGGGGGGGGGATTACATAATAAAAGCACACGAAGTGCCGTATTTACTCACATAATTAACGCACTTGCGTATTGATCGCACCCCCCACTTTTCCAATCAAGAAGTGTGCTTTTTCTTTTCCTCGCATAATGATTTGCACCCTGAACTTGCTGCAGTGAAGTAGGAAAGACACAGTACGATTCGGCGTCCGATATGGTGTCCGGCAGGTTAGATTGTATCGGATGCCGTATTGGACAACGTATCGTACCGAGTGTCTCTTACTTTTATTGCGATAGCAATCATACGGACACCCCAGGCGCATTCTTGCCGTCGGCGTCGACGATTGCGGCTTAATCTCCTGCGTTTGAGAGAGGAAAGTGAGGAGGAAACGCGCCGGATTTCATCGCGTGCATGGCGCCAGGGGGAGGTGAGCAACTGCACATTGTGCGGCCGCGCGTGCCTTATCTCGAAAGCAATCTGATCTGCGTCAGGGGCTGAGTCTAGGTGTGACGGCAGCTTATACCTTGTGCGTGCTCCGTTCTCGCTGCTCAGTTTGCGTTGAAGCAATACACGGCACGAAGGTCACTTCGCTCGCTGTTGCAGCATTTTGACAGCGAGTGTCCGCGGTCATTGAGTGTGATGTGTTCATGTTTGCCTACACGCTGACACCATGCTTGTTAATTTACATAGTTAGTGAATGTTTGCAAGTTTATACTTCGTATAGCTGTCTACGCATTTGCTATCGCAATCGATGGTTTGCCTTTCGGGCAAAATTGCGAAGTTTTCGAGAGGTGGCCGCAGAAAAACAATTGCTAAAAATTTTAGCCCGCATAAGAACGCATCCCCCAACTTTGTGCATATTTTTCGGGAAAAAAAGTGCGTTCATTATGCGAGTAAATGCGGTATATGCCTCATACATAAGTGAGCATTAGAGAGAAAAAAAAGGTGTACAATTAACACAGTTGGCAGACTTAGTATGTGAATGAAAACGCGGAAACTATACAATTCAGTGATGGGGGAGAGAGAGACTGGACTGGACTGGAAAAACTTTATATAGGTCCTGCAGGTAGCGCATAGAGAGAGACAAAACTTTATTTTGATGGGGCACGGAGAGGCGTCGATCTCCGTGGTGGGTGAAGCCTTCAGTCCAGGGCCCCACCGGCGGTGGCAGCAAGACATGTAAAGGGAAAAGGGAATGTGAAATCTATCTTAGAGGTACACAACCAAACAAAATGTTAAACTATATGTGCAGTCATGGATTTGAGCTAGTTCTCCAACTCCTTGCCATTTAGTTTTTTCAACAAAGAAGCAAGAGTAAAAAAAAAAAAAACATTACTTATTTAATGGACAAGCTTTTGTTTTTTTACTGACCTTATATATATATGTATATATATTGATAGGGAAGCCGAGTTGTCTGCTGTAGGCAAACAGTGCGTGGAAGTTTGTGGTAAATTCGTATTCGATTCATTTGGCTGCATTGAGAATGTGACAATGAGAAAGCTTTTACTGTAGCAGCAGTGTTTTGTCACAAGCTTGTGCTGTAGAATAATTTAATGCTTTCCAGCACAATATAACTTTCAATTTTGACAGGACAGGATGTGGCATTTTAAATAATTTCCTTGGTGGCTGTAAGTCTTCATGACCAAACATTTGATTTGGAATTTAAGTTCCACACCGTTCTTTTTTGTGAATGTGTGAATCGTTTGCCAAGGATTATGTGTGCTGCTGCTGTTGCTTCTTTTATACAGAATCATAGGAATTTATGCAGTTTGTTTTTTCGCAAGTTTTTCTTTCTCTTTTGCCCTCTATTGTCCTTCCTCTGGGTTTCCTAGTCAGTGCTTGTTGTCATTGCAGACAGAATAACGAGAATACTTTTGCAGGCCTGACTAACACAGTGACTGCAGTCAAGAATGCTCAGATGGCCGAGTCCCCTGTGCTCTTGCTGGGCGGCGCAGCTGCAACGGCTGTCAAAGTGAGCGTGGAAACTAATGAGCATTTTTGCATGCTGCTGGTTGTCGCGTGCTGTTTCGCAAAACCACGCCTCTGGGCTTGTGTGCTTTGTGGGGAAATAAAAGTAGTAAAAAGATTGCTCTTGAAATATTTGTTGGACAGCTGCTGGGGCCTTGACCGTCTGCATGGGAAATTTTTTTGCGCTGCACTCCACGAGTGTGGTCATACAAGAGTGCCTGTAAAAACGTTCGCGGCAGATCTGCTGTGGTAGGCAGCTGTTCTAACAAAATTTTCATGCCATGCATTAGCAAGTGCTATTCGCAGCCCAGGTCCGGCTGCCTTGTGCATACATCTCGCCTTCCATGTAAAGGCCAATTGCAACAAAATTTCACTTCGGGTAACTTGGCCATAAATGTAACGTGCATATATATTATTGAGGCAATCTTGGAAAGCTGCAGGGCTTGTAATCATTGAATTTTTAATGCGTTAGCATTAGGAGCGTCAAAGTGGAAAAACGTGTGTGTGAAATGTGTGGGGAGGGGGGGGTGCACCCACATGGTAGAGAGGTATATATTAGGGGTGTGTGAATACCGAATAATAGATTTCAAATGACATAGTGAATCGAATAAAAGAAAAAAAGGGAGAGAAAAGGTGACCATCGAATATCAAAAACTTTTAAGCAAAATTTAATGCTTATATGTTTAGGGCAAGAAAATGTGGTGTGTCACGTGCTCGGGAGTCTCCTAACATTGCATAACAAGAATTTTGCAAGCTATCAGTTAACTTAGGTACTACGTAGAAATCATGATATACATGACGGTCTACTCTTAATAAAGGGAACACCAAATTATTATGCCAGCACTGATTACAGCTCAGTTCTAGTATATGAAGGTCTAGAAAATATTTTTTTGTATCAATAGAATATCTGTTGAATAGAATCAAGTGTTTGTTTAGACTTTTTCCTCTGAAATTAATGAATTAGTGACATTCTGTTGTATCGAATACCAGTGAAGTTCTCAGTTTAATAGTGGACTTGTGTTTTGCAGCACCTCTTTATTTATTGCACAAAAAGATTTTCTTTCCAGTTTTTAAAATACAGTAGGGCTAAACCAACTTTATGGCAGTTGGGCTATTGACATTGAGCACAAGGGCCTCTGCGGCGCATTGCGACTTGGGGCGCTGCAGTGTCTCACAATTTTTTCCGGGGTTTAGAAGTCTAGGATTTAATTTTAACGCAAGAAATGAATAGTTGAAAATATCGTGTTAGTATCCCTTTAATGTACAGCCTTTGGCAAAAGAAACGAGGCCGCTGTGTGCATCACCAAAGCTGACTTTGGGACATCTAGTCAGCCTCATGTTGGGTCCAAAGTGCTCATCAGCTCTGGAGAGGGGGTTGAACTCTTGTCCTCACTCTTCAGAGCTTTTGAGCTTCAAGAATCCCACAGGAACGACAGAATGCAGCTCATTTCAAACACTCATGCTCCCAGTGACTTCATTTCTATTGACAAGACCTGTACATCTGAAGTGTGGAATGACCAGAACTTTCTCAACTTTCTTGGTACTCAAAGCACCACAAGTGGCCATAGTAACCGCCACTGTTCCCTCTTTTTTTTTTTTTCGTGCACTAGGGACGAGGGGCTCTACAAGACATTGATCAGCTGTCACTGTTCAAGTCGCTGTGCAAGTTCACAGGCCACTGTCACTACGGTCAGGGACATTGTGCCCACTCTGCGAACAGCACTGCAGAAGGCACAGTCCGACACACCAGGTACTCCGATTTTCTACTGCTGCAGTGCCCTGGGAGCATGCTTTACAGTGGAGCAGTGTTGCTTTTTTGCCATATCTAGGCATAGATTGACTGGTTTCTGTGCACTGTTCTAAAAGACAGCAGCGGAAGACTTTACAGGGCTTTTATGAATGTGCATACAGATTAGCTTCCTTGCCTGACTGTTTGAGACCTCTAAACAATTTTACAATTTAAAAAAAAATTCATGCAATTCCCTAGCCTGTACTAAATTCCTTTAATTTGAACTTGATAGGATTGATGAAATTCCGGTGAGTTGAATTTAGAACGGCAGGAAGAAAAAAATGTCCAAACACATTGCTGCCTCATTTGGCAGTATTTACCTGATTGAAACATGCTCTCAAACCCAACATGCACCAAATTTTGTAGATTCATAGCAGGAAACACTGTGCACCTATATCTAACACATGTGGCCTATTTTACACAAAAGCTGCAGAGTTTAGCTTCAAAGAATGGAAATTTATTTACATTCTATAGATCATAATGTTATACACTCCTTGCGGTTAACTTTGTTTGATATTCCACATTTCTTTGAACCACTCTGCTACGATTGCAGACAGAATGGTGGCCCATGCCTAGACTTGCCATTTCATCCTGCAATGTATGCAAGGCTGCAAAGCGCTGGAAACGTGACAAAACGGTTCCCACTAGCTTAGTATGTAAAATAAGTTTTCTTTTAAATGAGCTTTTGTATTAAAGCCTAGAAGCAGTGCATTGTCATTGCAATCCTGTGCAATAACAGAAAAAAAGCTTGAGAGAGAGTGTGACGTGACAATCTTGGAAGCATAGTCGCAAAAATAAAAAGGAACAATCAAGGGAAAAGCGTCCAAGCTGGTGACTGTACACATGATGGCAAGCAGTCATTTCCAATTACCTCGTGCTGCTGGGCTGGGTTTCTCGTCTGCTTGTCTGCTGCACTGTTTGCAAGTTGTAACCTACTGCTGATCATGTAGACGATTCTGAGAAGCAAGGGTTACCGTTGCCATGGTGACATTGTTTCCAGGCACCCAGGTCGAAAATTGAAAGCCTCAAATGCTGCGAGGAGAAAGCGAGTCGCTCAGGCAGGAGAAAGTGGTGGCAACCCCAGCACTACTAATACCTATCACAAACCAAGGAACATTGTGCTCTGTCTGAAAACACTGTATGGCATGCTGTTCCCAGGATTCTATGCACTATGTGCGCATTTGACAATTAAAAGCAGGAAGAGAACAGTGCCAGAGGAGTTTGCCTTGCAAAGGCTGACTGCCAGTTGTCATGCTTCCTCATAAGTATTTTTTTCCTCCATGTGCTGACACCGTCTTGTAAAGATAATGGTGATGACACTGGCTGATAGTAGGCTATTGGCAGAGCTGCAAATATTGTTTCGCTTCTGTATTTGTTAGCAACATTCAAGCAATTTTCGAGCCAATTGTCTTGGAAAAAAATAAGCGTATTTAAATCGAGTGCATGTAGTTATCATTCGTTGCGAGCTGCAGTTTTCGATTAAAAATCTGCCGAAGACCGCCCGATAATCAGCATTTTCGGCGAGTGATAACGCTTGTTCAACTCATTCACTGTCCCCTAGCACCACTGAGATGGACTTTGGAGCCATTGAGCTTACTGTTGGGGTCACTATTGTGGTCAGGCGTGTGCATGTGTGCGCTTGGCTAATTAAGTTGGAATTATTTGACAAGTGCCAAAATCTGGATAAAAATAATTAAAGTTCTGGCCTATCTAAATGTATGGGCTCTGACCAGGACCTTTAGTTGGTATTGAGTTAACTGAAACATTAAATTAACCAGCATCAAAGTAACGGTAGTCTACTCCAGAATCCTTCGACACATTTTTCTGTGTTCATGAAGCTGCCATAGGAGAGTTCAATTTGCCACCCAATATGGTTGCAATGCAGTGCAGGGTCGTTCAGAGGAGTTTACACTGCGCGAACTTTCACACAAGTTACATGAAGTTTTGTGCTGCTGTCCTTTGTGGGCACAAGAAATGGGGTGTCCCCTTGACATCTACAAGCAGCTCAAGTTTTCAAATCCAAAATTATTATAAAAATACGTCAGATGCAAAGATTTTAAATAAATTACTATTAATAGTTCTTTGTGTAACACAAGTGCACCAATACTAAGGCCTAGAGCTGTTCTTGGGCACTTTCAGAAATAAATGAAATGAAATGATCATTTTATCAGTGTGTTGAGGACCTTTCACTGGCCTTTTGTAAATGTGTCTATCAAAGGCAAGGCGCATTCTGCAAATCTTCAAATTATTTGCATTTAGTGCACTGAAGCAGCTTTGGATTCAAAGAATTTTATTATTTTATTATTTGTGACTATCGATTGATGACTTGTGCTGTCTTCCATAAGACTGCAGCCAAAAATTCTACATAGCTGTGCAGGTTAGCCTCCTCCAACTGATAAAGACCTCTGAACGGCACTGTGATTTACTGACTCTACATTGGGCAGCATGGCACACTCTCTTGTAGTCACTTCAAAGAAAGAGTTATGACAACTTTGTTTAAATGTTAATTAACAGTATTGGCTGATTGACCTGGGTTGACGTCATGCTGCTATGCATGATGATTCTTGTAAGTCTTGTTGCAATGATTCCTAGCCTTGGCAACCACATTGTGTTCCGGGAAGTTTGCAGAACTGCTTATGGACTTCCAGATAGACCGAGGTAATTTGGAGAACCCTTCACTATGGCCTCTGTCATGGCCTGCATTGCTAATTTTGGTAGCAAATAAAGAAAATGCCAGATAGACAGAGTTAACTTGGAGAGCCCTTCACTATGTCCCTCAGTCATGGCCCGCATTGCAACTTGGTGACATAACACCCTGTCAATTCAGTGTATGCATTCATGACAGAGGACATTGAAAATATATCGTTTTGATCATGCGTTTCAGTTGTTTTGGTGCTTTCTGATATGTTTTCCCAGACACTGGGTTGTGTCTTACCTTTTTCTTGAAAGTATGAATCAAGTTCTGCTGTAGGTCCTTTGTATGCCTGTTAAATTCTTTGTTAATTTGAGCACAAAGCAGAAACAAACCCAGAGGAACAAGGTGAACACCACAACTGCTTTGACCTGTGAACATGACAGGCATTGCCATCTTTGTCATTCATATATGATTGTCATTTTTTTGTACCAATGTTCACGAGAAAAGTTAAACACGAACTTGCCCTGCAAGGAGTTCCCTCAAGCTTTCTAAACTTACATTATGTGTCTGCGCTCAGTGTGCCATGTCTTTTCTTTGTTGTGGCTTCTTATCCCAGAATTCTTTTCTTTTTTTTGATTTGCTAAATATATTTGCTTTTGTATATTTATTGTTCCATGTTGTAGGCCCTGTGTTTGTGGAGCTCCCAATCGACGTCCTCTACCCATACTCAATCGTGCAGGCGGAGGTTGGCTTCAAAGGAAGACCAGGCAGCCTTGGTCAGAAGCTAGTCAAACTGTAAGCCAACTGTCTTATCTCTCGTGGCAGTGTAGACAGGCTATGCTCTAAGCCGGTGGTTGCCGAATCTTTACCCATTGCAATCCCCTTGACCCTCTGATGGGGTTATTCAGGCAACCCACAAGTGCATTTATTTGGTCAAGAAGTGAAATTCACTGAAAACCAGTTTTGCTGGAGCCATAGCAAGTGAAAGCAAGTTACCGTATTTACTCGATTGTAACGGGAGTTTTTTTCCAGATTTTTGCTACCTGAAGTCGATCCTCGCGTTACAATCGAATACCGAAATTCAAGTTGTCTAAAAAGTGCATTGATGCATCCAATTCTAATCGAGTGAAATGTGTGAGTGAAAGTGCTCGAGGGACGCCGCGCTTTCACGGAGAGCGAATGCACAACTGAAGTCTTCCATCGTGCAAAAGGTCGGGGGGGGGGGGGGGGGGGAGGGAGGGAGGGAGTGGAGGCGACGTTTAGTTGCAGCACCAAATGCGTATCTTGCGACCGGGCGCAAGGGGAACTGGCGACTCAATTTCCCACGCGGAAGGAGGAAAGCCGGAATGCAGGGCGGGAGGGCCCCTCTAGGGGGCGCAGCTTCTACTCTGCCACCATGCTGCGTACTTTGCACGGCTGTGGGCTGTCGCATGCACCGTATCTTGAAAGCGATCTCCACATGGCTCTTACCTTTGTAAGTGTTGTGCTTTTGCCGCTGAGTTTCCGTTCAAGTGATAGACCGCACGAACCTTCGCTTGCTGCTGCTGGCGCGCTTGCTCACGCTAGCGTTTTGACAGCGGTTGTGCACAGTCATCGAGTGTGGTCTATTAATGTTTGCTCGTGCGCGCTGACACCATGCATGTTAATTCAGTAAGTAAGCTAATGTGTCCAAGTTTACACATCCGATAAAACTACCGTCCTTACCCCGTATAGCTCTGTACCAATTTGCTATCGCAATTGATGCTTCGCCTTTCGGGCGAAACTGCGACTTTTTCATGCATTTGGTGGTCTCGCGTTACTTAACTGGTTTTCTTTTATTTTTTTTTTGCTGGACGCAACAAATGATTACCCCTCGCGTTGCTTTCGCGGCTTTATTTTTTCTTGGTGGATGCAATGAAAAGCCACCGCTCGCGTTACAATCATGGTCGTGTTACAATCGAGTAAATACGGTAATTTTCAGACTTCCAGAGCTACATTGTAGATACCCAACATCTCGCGCAGCTGACAACTGATCAGAGGGGTGGTGTTACACACTAAATTTTAGGGTATGAATGTAAAGTTTCGTCGAAGATAGTTGGAAGCGCCAAGTCTAGTTTGACCTTAGCCCTGTTTCTTGTTTTCAGTTTGAATAGAATTGAAATGGAGCACATGGCTTTATACAGTAAAAGCTCGATGATACGATCACGGCTAATACGAATTTCCGGATGATACGAATTTTTCTGTGGTCCCGGTCGAGCCCCATTACTTTGCGACGTGCTAGAGAACGGTTGTTACGAATCGATTTTCAGCCTGCGTCGGTTGATACGAATAAATGCCGCCCCACCGACGGCCGCGAAAGAGAACAGCGCGCAGTCACGCGCTTTCTCTCCTCTTTTGGTGCGGAGGCGCGGCGCCGGACAGCGCAGACTCCGCATCTGGGCGCGAAGAGTTTGAAGCGGTGGCGCTTCAACAAATAAATGCTTTTTACGTACACGTGCCTGAGTGAGTTCACCTCTGACTCTTTAATTTAGCTACAGTCAAATCTCGTTAATTCGAACACGCTTATTTCGAACATACCGCGCACCGACAATGCTCTTAGCAGCGCGCCAAATAACGCAGCGGCGCCTCCGACCGGCATTGCTCCGACACCGCCATAGAGCATAAGCTCAGGAGAGACCCCTCAATGCCGCTCGCGAAGGAACGGGGGAAAAAAAAGAACCCGCGGCGGAAATTTCCCCCTCTCTCAAATTGCAAGGTCGCCGTTTCTGCATCGCGCCGGAACAAGCGTGTACGTGCCGACTAGAGTGTTCTAGACAACCGTATTCTAGCACACACTAGTGCCGACGTCTCAGCCATGCGGATAAAATGGCAGTGAACCCTGCTCCTCTATATTCTAGTCACATGTTGACCTTGCACGCTGCGGCAGCAGCGCAGAGGGAAGCAGTGGCCGAGGCACAGTCGGGCCAACGAAACTGCCACGCCCGCAAACGCTCGCTTCCCGATAACAGCAGAAAACGAAACTTCAGGGGGCGGCTAAAATGAGCTGGCGCCACGGCGGCGGGTGCGCACGGAGATGTGCGCACGGAGTCGAAGGTGAGAGAGCTACGAGGGAGTTGAGAGGGAGGGCGAGGGGAGCCACCGTAGCGGCGGAGTTGACGCGGCCAAATCCGCTTCCCTGCCGCCCTCCTCCCTCACCTTCGACGGTCTCCGCGCGCACCCGTGTGCCGGCGCCGCCCGCTCGCTCCCTGAAGCTTCGTTTTCTGTCGTTATCAGGAAGCGACCGTTAGCCGGTGTGGGCAGTTTCGTGGCCCGCGCTTGCTATGCGCTTGCGCGCCGCGATATTTCACGACTCGCACCGTTCGTGCATCGTGCTATGGTGCACGAATACTTCAAAAATACGTCCTTTTAATTCTAACAAATTTTCGAGCCCCTTCGAGTTCGAATTTTCGAGATTTGACAGTAGTTTTAATTGTTTCGATGATACGAATTTCGGCTAATACGAATATTTTTCGTGAACCCGTGAGATTCGTATCATCGAGCTTTTACTGTACTATAAACAGCTTGTCAAAAATTCCTTACCAGATTTGTGATAATGTAAGGATACCGTTCCAATGGCTTTCCTTTTTGTTTTTCATCATTGCTCTGAGCAGCACTTGATCTAATTATCCCAAAAAATGGCTGGTTATTAGAGGTGGGTGATTACATAGGAATAGAATAGAGTGAAAGGAATCTTTACATTATACCAATCTAGATGTTTCACTGGCGCTTTCAATAATCTGTTTCAATGTTGGGCCTCTATACTACCCTCCCATCATCTTGTACTCTCTGCAGGTACATGAATGACAATCAGAAGTTTGTTCTGGGCTGCAGCATATGTTTTGTCAACCTCTAGGATCAGTGGTTGTCCTCAGACCCATCTGCCTTATTTCAATTGCTTTGCTGTCAATAACAGTTTCGTTTTCAAGCCTGCTCACTCTTGTAACAGACTGTTGAACATGAAATGGAATGGAACACTTAATTGGTATACCATGATTACTGCTGGACTGTGGCTTCAGACTTCACTTATTCATACTTGAGTTGCTCTATTGAAGAATTTGCCTCTTTGTTAATCCTTGAGTTCAGTTCAAAATGTTTAAAATTGACAATTTTGAACACTGCTCTATTGACTATTGGATATTGTTCCCTACTGCACATCTTCTTGCTCTCTTCAATAATTTCCAGGTACCTCGACTACTACATGCACAACGTCTTTGCTGGTGCATTTGTGCCCAGAGATGTTTCACCTCTGCCTGTCAGCATTCCCTTGGCAAGACAGTCCGAAGGCAAGTAGCTAGCACAAAGCGTGAGAGCAATCTTTGCAGAGCAAATCCAAGTGTGTGGATGTTTTGAACATCTTAGAGCTAAGACAGCGAGCGCACAATGAGGAGACCATGCATCTGTTATCAAATACCGATTTCACCAAGCAGGCACATAAATAAATGTCAGAACTCGCTAAGTGAAAGTGCTTCAGTCCTTTTTAACATTAATGAGTTTGTGCCCAGGAATCCGAACTTCACTTGTATATATATTCTTGATACTACAGCTTATGTGATGCCATTGTGGGCCTTTAGGTGATTTCAATAAGTAATTGAGAACAAATGGTGAGGTTAATACTGCCACGCGTGCATTGTTTTACTTTTTGCCATTGACTGTCTTCACCAGATTGTCACTGTTATCAAGTTATTGCTTGGCTCAAGACATGCCTACTTTATCTGAAATTTCTTGAACTTTGTTGCGAATTCTACAGTGAAAAAAAAAAAAAAAAAGATTGTCTAATCAGCATGTGCAACGTGAACAGCATTAAACATTCTCAAATGTGCGGGGGCACCAGCAATTACTCTGAAGTGTACTTGACTCTATGTTAGATTTGATGACCCACAACCATGCTTGCTGCTATCGTAATTTACATGTTGCTTCTCATTTGTGGAAAGCAGCATGCAAATAACATATAAAGAATTAGATTCTTAACTCGCACATTTGGAAGTGCTTCTTGTTCTTTGCTGTCACTGCAATGTGGCAATAATGTGTTTGATCATTCCCACGCAGTCCAGCAGTGCGCAGAGATCATCTCACGTGCCAAGCGACCTGTCTGCATTGTGGGCAGCCAGGCGACATTGCCCCCCTTACCTGTGCAGGAACTGAGGGCAGCCCTGGAGGTGAGGGCCCTGATTTTCATGCCACATCTTTCCATGTCATGTCACGATATGTCACTATTTCTTCACAGTACCCCTTCATGTCACAGTTATGTCGACTATATTATTGCTAAGCTGTCTGCTTTACTATCTTTTTCTTCTTTAAACATCAAACTGACCAATTGTGCCTCTCCTGGGTGGTATATTTGAAGAGGTTATTACTTGCATGGCAGATGATGAAGTTCAGTTAACGAATCAACAGAGTATTACTCACTTAAGGTTACATATTGCTGTTGGGCGATCGGAGTCGGGTATCAAAGAGATCCTGTTCATTTAACAGAAGTTCCAATACAGCCAACCCTCGATAATACGTAGTCGGCCGGGAACGATGTTTAGGTACGCACTAAACGATGTGCGAATTAACCGACAATGCCAGTTTAGCAGCTACTTACTGGCTGGAAAAGAACTACGTCACGATGCTCTCAAACACACGCACTCAGACAGGCTTTATTTGCGAGTAGGCAGCAAAAAATCTGTAATCTTCACTTGCCGCCATGGTGGCCTTGCCGCGACGACAGCATCTTCGAACTCGATAAGGCCGCGAGCCAGTTTGGCCATGAGGCCCCGCTTACTAACTAAATTACCAACCAGGGTGTAATGCGTGCACTGGTAAACATGAACACGTCTCGCTCAATGACTGCGGAAATCTGCTCTCAAAACGCTGGAGTGAGGAGGCGCAGCTGCAGCAGCAAGCATGCCGTCTTTCGCTTCAACGCAAACTAGACGTCGAAAGCACAGCGCATACGAAGCTACCGGCACTAGTTGCACTTTGTCTGCTGATCGCTTTGAAGATGAGGCCTGCGCGGGCCCGCACTTTTTCCACGTTGCAGATCGCTTTCAAGATACAGCGGCCGCCGCCGAAGTAAACTCCTCCCTTTCTCGACTCCCCCGCCGTGCCTCGCGCGCAACAGAAGCGCACTTCCCCCCCCCGCGTTTCTCCCTTGCGCGCGCGAGATTGAGTCGGCTGCCCCTTGCAGGAAGCTTTCACTCGCACACACAGTGTACGTCGTGCGGCGACAATGTTGCCAGTGTTTGGACTTTATACGAAACCTCAAAGCGACGTCCACGGTGACGGCAGAAATGCACTTTGCAATAAAATGAGCTTCTGCGTGGTTACTACTTGAATTGGATTCGACGGCGACAGCGAATTCGCACCCCCCTACAACAGCTTCTCCGCGTTACCGGGAGCTAATCTCGAAGGCCATGCTTTTGTGCGCGGCAATCGGCAACAGCTATATGAGCAGGAAATGCGTCATGGTGGTCATGTTTTAAGTTCACTATCGCTGGCGACTGTCGTCCGGGCGTCAGCAACTCGAGAATCGAACGTCTGCGCACATGAGATTTTGCCGATTTTGTGCCTGTGCGTGTAGAAAAAGAAAGAAAATAGTATGCACTAACCGTTTGGTGGGCAATGAGCGACTATAGCTTAAGCGGTCAGCCAATACATGGGTTTCAATGGGGGCTGGGTGGAGGAATCTTCGCGATATACATGGGGTTCAATGGGGGCTGGGTGGGGGAATCTTCGCGACTATGTTTAAACCGCAATTACACATTAAAGGGGTACGTATTAACGAGGTTTGACTGTACCAGCCTTAGTTTTGAGATGTCTGTCAACAAAATGTGCTACAAGGTATGATGGTGCTCTAGTTAGTTCTGTCCTATGGGGCATAAAAGGAAGCCTCTTCTGAAACTATTATTGATTGACCATTATTAGTGGTGATGTTGACGGCGAATGTTTACTTTCTGCAGTGTTTAGTTCAATACGAGAGTGGCAAGTTTATGTTAAACATTACCTTGCGTTCACCACAGCTGTTTGTCTGCGTAGTACACAGAACACACAAGAGATGTGTTTGCTTGAGGCATTTTGTGTGCCATTGTTCATAACCTCCGAGAAGGTTAGTATTGTCATTGTCTCACATGGCACATTGCATTGTAGCAGAAGTGTTAAATTTTAATTGAATTATGTGGCTATACATACCAAAATCACAATCTCATCATGACGCATGTCGTAGTGGCGGGCTCTGGGTTAATTTTGACGTCCTGGGGTTCTTCAATTCATTCCCTTCCATGGGGAAAATGGGTGTTTTTTGTAGGCTTACACCAGATCTTTTTTTCCTGAAGGAACTACTGCACTCAATATTTTATGTAATACATAAACAGAAAGCAGAATGAATACACTTTTCACGCATAAAAGTTTTATTAACGAGGTGAATGTCATAAAAAAGATATCAATTGCCAAAATCAAGATTGTGAAATAAAATTGAACAATGTTTGTAAAGACACGCTTGTATCTACTAAGAAAAAAATGTAGCGAAAATTATGAGGTATACAAAATGTATTGCCATCTAATAGGCACTATCTCGAAAAAAAAAAAATCAATTTTTCATTGAACAGGTATTTCGCTACAAAAATTGAACTGCAAGCACTACAGTTGGGCGTGCCGGGCTCCGGCCTCCGATGTTCCGGGCTGGTTTGCATCGTCCTCGCTTTCAGAGTCAAAGTTCGGCGAAAAAGCAGCATTCTCAGACTCGCTGCTGCTCGATCTATCGATAAAATCAGCCTGCAGACGCAGCAAAATCGCAAAATCTGCAATCTTTCTACGCGCGCGCCGCTCTCGGAGACGCCCATTTTTACTTTCTACTTTGATGATCGTGAAACTTCGAAGTGCGTTCAACAATGACCGCTTGGCGGGAAAAAAGTGAACTGCTTAGAAAACAAAAATATAGTTCTCATCCTTCACGTCCGATGGCGCAGTGTGTCCGTGAGCGGTGCGAAGGTCTCGAAAGCGCTGTTTCTAACCATTGATAGCGGGCTAATGATGCCCAGTGGGTACGGTATGGAAAGAGTTGAACAGTACACCTAAATCTAAATGCAAGTGTGTTTTTGCATTTCGCCACCGTTGAAATACGGCTGCCGTGGTCAGGATCGAACCCAAGACGTCAAGCAATGATATAGCCACAAAGCTACCACGGCAGGCACAGAACTGTTGATTTGACGTGCATAGGTCGGCACACTCACTCATGAGTGCCAGTGAGTGTGAGTGAGTGCCAGTGAGTGTGAGTGGAGATGAGTGTGAGTGAATGTGAGTGGAGGTGAGTGTGAGTGTGCGTGACTGCTGTGGGTGTGAGTGCTCGTGAGTGTGAGTGATCGAGGGGCCTGGAAAAAATGGTGAGAGAGTGTGAGCGAGTATTCTCCCACACTGCCGACCTATGTTGACGTGTGACTGCTTCCATAGTGTCACCTAGATGCTACAGTGCCCTAATTCAGCTTTGCGTCTGCACGTCATGTGTCAGTTGTCCTCTTGACAAATTCGCGACGGTGCTTATTTTTAGAAAATAGCAGAAATGTACCATACCTTACTTTGAACTTAGATTTATCCAGTTTGTCCGCAGCCGCTGTCATGTCTAGTAGTAGTGCTTCCTTGCCTTCTCACGTCGCATTTTTTCTCTCCCCTTATGTATGGGAACTGCTAGCTAACAGTGGCAAGGCTGTCATTCACTCATTTCATGACTGTGTCGTCTCTACCCATTCTCTGCCTCCTTTACCCTTACCTCTTCTCTACCATTTTATCTACGTCTCCTCTGGACTGTTGCACGTTAGTAGAAAGGAGAGCACTGAAGTTTTTGCAGTGCTTTTGTGGAGGGTCACGGGTAACTACAGCTGTCAGGAGGGAGCTCCTAAGGGTGTTGTTGCAACGCGATGGAAAGGTTCAAACGAGTTTCTCGAGTCGCCTTTCCTCTCTGCCACGCTCTTGACATGTATATGCGTGCTCTGAACTACCTCCCGACGTGGCGTGCAGGACAGCGGCAGCAGCAGCAGCAGTAGCAGTGGAAAAGTCGAAGGAAGATGCAAAGGAAGCTTGGCTTTAATATTTGTGGAAAACGTGGAGAATCTGGGAAATTGGAATGAGTGCTTTGCTAGATGAGCTGCCTATTGCCCTTGAAAAGCACTGTGGTGCACCATTGCTGCTTTGTGCAGAAACTGGGCATTCCTTGCTTCCTTGGAGGCATGGCCCGTGGTCTGCTGGGTCGCCACAGCGAGATCCAGATGCGCCACTGCCGCAGGGATGCTTTGGCCCAGGCAGATGTGGTCATCCTGGCAGGTAAGCTTTTGTGCAATGCCTCTTATGTGTTGTGGTCAAGTGGCAGTGTTGTCTGTGACTCCAAGGAACTGTGCTCCAATGTTGTTGGATCAGGCTGTGACTTAGCCTTGCATAAGTGCCGTGAAGCTTGTGTTTTATCTTGTGACACTACTGTCAACAGATAATAATAATAAAGTAGGCGTGTAAGACTTGAAAGAAACTCGAGTAAGTAGAGTTACCATTTTCAGGGATGGGACTTCTGCACCAGTTGCGCCATTTTGATACAAACGCAGATTCCTGCGCCAAACTGGGCCAAACAGAAAATTGACCAAAATTGTGCCACGCTGCGCCACGACGGCTTCGGCATGTGTACTCCGGCAGTGGCTGCGAACAGCGAGCGGATTCGTTCTCCGAAAGGGAGTGCGCCGTTCACATTCCGCAGACCGCGCGACAGCGCCTCCTGCACAGTTCCTTGTGATATTCGCACTTGTAACACTGGACTTTTCGGCGCTTCCGGCAAGTGGCCGGTGCGCGTGCGTCCACTCCCGGCTATTATCACTGCTGTCAGAAAAGCCAGGGCATGTGTATTTAGAGTGTACTAGAACGTGGTTGAGTGTGCCGAGTGGCACGGCGCTCCCTAGCTGAGATGCAAAACAATGAAAAGTAGGCTGAGGGCACTGTGAGCGAACTAGATATTAGGGAGGCACGCGCTGCAGCGAGTTCAGTGGGTGGGTGTCTCTGTTCCCAGGACCAGTATATCGTAGAAATATTCCTATCTGTCTTTATGCCCCTATGGCAAGGCCTGAGCCATTTTGACATTGTGAAGAGCCAATGGCGGATTGGGAATAAAAAGTTGGGCGAAGCATCGATGGCGATAGCAAATTAGTAGACAGCTGTACAAAGTAAGGATAGTAGTTTTATCAGTCGTATAAAGTTGTAAAAATTCGCTTACTAACTAAATTAACAAGCATGGTGTCACACCCGCACAAACAAACATGAACACATCTCGCTCGATGACCGCGGAATCTCGCTGTCTAAACATCTGAGTGAGGAAGCGCGGCAGCAGCAGCGAGCGAATTGACCTTTGTGCTGCCTCTTGCTTCAACGTGAAATAAGCAGCGAAAACACAGGCGCAAGAAGCTATGAGCTGTCGCACTCTGTCCCCATCGCAGATTGCTTTCAAGATAGGGCCCATGCTGCCACGCCATACGCAGCAGCCACTGGAGAAAGCCCTCCCCTCCCCCCACGGTGCCTTGCGCGCAACCGAAGACGGCGCGCTTCCTCTCTGCTTTCCTCCCTTGCACGCATGATATTGAGCCGCCTTTTTGGCTGACCCTCGCACGCTTTCACTCGCACATACGGCATACGGTGTACAGCGACGACGTTGTCGCCGCTGGGCTTTATACGGAACATCACTACGACGACAGAAATGCGCCTTTAGTGTCCATATAATTGCTACCGCAATAAAGACAGATTGGAAAAGTTTTACATTATACCAGCCCAAGGTTGATTGCAACTCTCCGGTTCTCGGTGACATATGGTGACCCAGGAATTATGTTAGTGCACCGATTGGACCGCGTAATTTGAGAACATTTTTCGCTATATCTTGAAAGTTGGTGTGGTACATCTAGTTCGATTGTAGTTCAACCGATGTTTTCGGCTTTATAGGAAAACATGCGCCGTGAGGCCACTCGACCTACTCTTCCATATTCTAGTATGCTATAGCTACAAAGCGTGCTTCTACTACGCGCTTTGTGTTGGTTTATTCTCTGTTTCAGCCTGGTTTCGAAGTGCGCGGCCATATTCCATTATTCCACCAAAAATTCAGATTGGCCTGCTCCAAACCGCTTCAAAATGAAATTTACTCTCCTTCAAGCTGCTCCAAAATGCAATTTTGTCTGCTTCCAACTGCTCCAAAACGCAATTCCACTGGTTCCAAATTTTGATCCAAAATGACTTTAGGCAGTCCCAACCTTGCATTTCACATGGTAAGTGCAACAAACTTGATTCAGATTGCTCCAGTGACTAGTTTCTGTGTTGCATTTTAATCAGAAACTAGGAGTTGGCCTGAAACTAAGTTTCTGCTTTGGTGCGTTTTCGCAACAATCCAGAGACATCACCGTACAAACGTTTTTCTTGACTTGTCGCAGGCTCGGTGTGTGACTTTCGTCTGTCGTACGGCCGTGTGTTGAGCCGCAAGTCAAAGATCATTGCTGTTAATCGAAACAGGTCTCAACTTTACAAGGTAAGAAGGCAAATCTGTAAAAGCTTGTGATATTTGTGTTCTTTTGTGTGTATGTGTATGACCTCGTTGAGATTTAGTGACGAGTGGCCTTGATTAAGATTAGTTTACGTAATTGTTTGCGACGACAAAAATAGTAGGAGTCACCAATGCCCCTAAATTACTGCCAGCTTTCAAACTTTGCCTGGGAGTGTTGTAAGAACATGATGCTTGCTAGTTGCCTGCTTTGCATACCATGTGAACCTTGTATGCATGTCACCTCTGCAGCCATGTCACTGCTATCTACTGCTATTTTGAAAGTGATCAAAGTCATTTTATTAATTCATTCGTGTATTGTCTGTGGCTTTTGCAGCCGTGTAAGTATACTTCAAAAGAAGCAGAAGCAGATGATTACGATATCCAACTTTCTTGTTTTTTTTGTTTTTTTTCATTGCTAGCACTGTTATCATGCACTTCATAGCAAAAGTCACACAATTGTGTGTATGAGAATATTATTTGCACCATTTTAAAAGGTTCATCAATGAAAATTTCATTTTCGACGTTCATCGACTAATTGTCCTGTTCACAATAATACGTGCTGTTCCTGTTGCTTGTATGAATGGCAACATTTTAATTAACCTTAAGCACGAAAGGTTATGTGTACTGTCTTACAATTATTACATTTCTGCACATTAAGCATCAACTTTTTATGTTGTAAGCATAAGTAGACATGCAATCCGTGTCCTGCAGTATTTGTTATAGAAGAATATATAAACGTCTGTGTGCTGAGGTTCTAGTGCATGATGAAAGGCTCTGAGTGGTTCAAAAATAATTTCTGGCCCTTTGTTCTAGGTTTGGGGCATAGTCAAAGTGGTGCTTTGAGATTTAAAGGTACGATTATTGCTGCTAGTAGTATCCATAAAACGTGATTGATGTTTTCTTTCTTCAATCAGAACTCGGATGCATTTTGGAAGCCAACGGTAGCAGTTGAGGCCGATGTTGGATCGTTCCTGGCTTCCTTAGCTGAAGCCCTCCCTGACTTCAAATGTGATCTGTCTTGGATTCAAACACTGCGTGACATGGACAATGCCAAAGAAGAGAAGAACAAGTAAGCTATGAACCTGAACTTGCTGGTTCGAATGGGCTCTCCGGGGCTTTTTGATCATCCTACACTAATACTCTTACACTGTTCAAGGGGACACCAAAGGAAACTACTGAGCCAAGTTAGATCGATAGGTTATTCATCTAGAAGTCTATCATCGTTTTCTGTGTGCCAATATATGACTTTGTTACATAAAAAATTTGCCACCGAAGGTCTCGCCACTGCTCTTCAATTTGAATCGCCTGCTTCAAAACACAAGTTGATGCAATCCCTAGGTGATCTTCCTCTTTGCCACTCTCTGTGAATCAGCCATTGATGACGTCCCATGAGCACCGTAGTCCAATACAGGTGGTGCCACTCCAGTTTTTCATTTAAAAAATTTTCTCACTTATACAAACTATGTCCTGACTGCAAATGGCAAATTCATTTTCAGAGAAGCCTAACCTTTCAATCTAGCGTGACTTAATAATTTCCTTTAATGTCCTTTCAAAATTTTGAGGAGATGCTCCTCGAAACAACTTTTCATTTAGTGCTTGTACTAGAGATTTCCAAATTCAGCTAATTAAAGCTTTTTATGCAGATTTCAAATACGTCAGTTTTTGTGTAGCTGTTACAGTTTTTGAGTTACGAATGTGGTGCAGAATGGCAGACTATAGTCATCTTTGTGGGCTCTTTTTTCGATACAATAGTTTCACAAAAAGCATCGTGCTATAGCTTATTTAGCTCTTCGTAGGTCACACTGTGCCAATATTTAGCCAAACAGCATGTACAATTACTGTAACTATGCAAAAAAATTAGGAAATTTCAACAAAATTTTTTTTTGAACAGTTACCTGAAATATATTTCGCAACTACTGCTCGGAGATATATCAATTTCAAGTAGATATCAGCACTCTACATAACTTCAAGCGTATCTATGCCAAATTTCAATATTATAATAGACAATTAAAGTGCACTAGGTTATTTTCACGGATGGATCATGGTCATGGCTTTTTGGAAACATTTTATAGACAATAAAGTGCCCACAAAGTCACAATAGTATTTTGCTGTTGTGTAGGACGTAACTAAAGAACTATAGCAACTACACAACTTATGAAACATTTGAAGTTTGCACGAAAAAGTATATAATTTGGTGAATTTTCAAATCTCTAGTACAAATCCCAAAAATAAAGTTTTTTCAAGGAGTGTCTTCCCTTCAGTTTTTTTTTGAAGTGGTCAATTTAAGGTCAAGCATTTCTTTGAGAAAATGTAAAGTGCGCATGGTGTTTTAACCATTATTGATGAATCTTGAGGAAGCTGTCACATCAGTCATGCAAACCTATAATGTTCGAGTATGGTAGAGAGACAGCACCCAAATGACACATTGGTGCAGTCTCTTAGTCTCCTTCATTGCGTCCTTCTGCTTCCACTGTAAGTTTTCTGTAGTAACCTTTCTTTAGGTCATTATTCTCTGATGTGTTGGTATTTATGCGCAGACAGTAATTACGTGGTGAGAGAGATATCAAATTTTTTGTGTTGTGCTGTAGTGTAGGGACTGCTGGCTATATCCACATGAAAAAGACTAGGAATATGTGCTTGTCGAAATTTTGTTTACTGCTTTCTTAGAAATGGAACTACCAAAAATTGAGGAAATAAAGATAAGTCAATACTGTATTTCTATGCATATAGATCACACCTCCCGTTACAACCTTTGCCAAGAGGAAAAAAAAGAGAGAAACATATTGGCCGTGTGCAATCTGCATAGAGAACAGCATACAAACATTTTCAAACCAGTAAAAGAGGAATCCAGTGCAGTTGTGAGCTCAAATCAAAAGCCCAGAAACGATTTCATTTTGTGTGTTCAATCATTGCCCCTTTTATTATTACTTTCTCTTGGAGCATGATGCGTCTCCATGGCCATGTCAAGTGCATCCATTTGCGACTTTTGCCTTCAGTTTTGGCTCCTTGGCAGTAAGGAGTGAAACGTCGTGTAGCCGCACCTCAAAACAAAATTCATGTTTATATACTTGCTTCTTTATTTTGCACTTTTAAAGCAAAGCTTTTTTAGCAAATCCTTGCTGTCTTGCTCAATAGCTCGCACAGAAAATAAAAAAATTAATATGTTCGATAGTGAGATCGAACCTTGGTCTCCCAGCACAATAGCCCGATGCTCTAACCATAAGGCCACAACCACATGCATACTTCTCTCATGCCGACGCCAATTGACTCTTTCGGATGATTGGTGAGTGCACCATGTCTCGTAGCATGTGTGCCTGAGAGCACGTTCACACAAAAGCACATGCATACACCAGCTTCCGTTAGACAAATGTGCTCTTGCCCAAGAGCTTTGTGGTATCCGTAGGTTGAAATGCTGCGGTCGGTGGCGGCTCGTTGTTGCGCTTTCTCCGTCGCCTTGGCTGACAGTTACGGGGGGGCGTTCATCGCTGTAGTCTGGTACATGTTTCTTATTGAGATGCATTGTTTCGTCTTGCCAGCTTACGAAAGCTTCGCTTACACAGATTTCCAAAGTGCATGGGACCTTAATGAGTTTTTAATGTTATGTGTTATGTGCAGGTTATGTGTGCGAAAATGCAGCAGTGGCAGCTAAACCTTTGTAGTCTCTTGTATGTTTCCCAATTGGAATCTCTTCATGCTGGACTGACAAGCTGTGCTGGCTCTATAACCTTATGACTAGGAACAATTGTTTTTCTTGTGCAGCAGAAGCTCTGATGGGTTTTGTTTTAAAGGCATCCATGTATTACAATTGCAGGGCCATGGTAGAGGTGCCAGCTGACAAGCACTTGAGCCCATTGAAGGTTCTTAGTGAACTGGAGGCATCCCTGCCGGATGACACCATCCTGGTTGCTGATGGTGGCGACTTTGTGGGAACAGCGTCTTACATCCTCAGGTGGGCAAAGACTTATTAGGGCTGTGTCTAAAGTGTGCCTAGAGCATTTAAAAAACTGCCGTTAAACGTTGCACACCTTGTATGGTGTGATGTCTCATAAATGTGAGTACTACCTAGTCGAGTTAACCAATGCATTAGTTAAGAATCGTGAACATGTTAAAACAAGCGTCTACAGTCCACCACTCTTGCCTAGAGTGCTTCAGCACGGCACTGCAAAGCATAGTAATGCTAAAGCAGCTGCTAGGTTCAGGTGCATCCCGATGGGATCTGAATGCAAAGTTGTTTGCATATTATACATTGGGTGCATATTAAAGAACCCCGGGTGGTCAGAATTAATCTGGAGCCAATACGACAATGCGTCTCGTAACCTGACTGTGGTTAGAGACGTAAAGCATCATTGTAGAACTTTTTATTTTTAGAATGGTGCTCACCATGCTGCTGTACACGGCTCTGTCCCTTTCTCAGGGTAGAACTCTGTATTGATGTTGATTAAAATGCAGACTCAGGCCCATATTTTGTATTGTTACATCTCATTTTTATTCTTCTTTTCTTGTCATGGGTCACACCAAGTGGCTGATCTCAGTGACAATGACGGTGTGCCGGCATTCGAGCCCTGTCTGAGCCAATAAAGAACCTGTCATGGTTACTTAGTGGCTATGGGGTTGGGCTGCTAAGCACGAGGTCGCGGGATCAAATCCCGGCCACGATGGCCGCATTTCGATAGGGGAGAAATGCGGAAACGCCCGTGTACTTAGATTTAGGTGCACATTAAAGAAACCCAGGTCGTCCAAATTATCCCGGAGTCCCCTTACTATGGCGTGCCTCATAATCAAATTGTGGTTTTGGCATGTAAAACCCCATTATTATTATTTTTTAAGCCAATATTAAGGAAGGGCGAAAAGAATGAAAATGAAATGAATCGTTTGAAAATGTGATCGTAGGTGTACTGTTATTCTTTTACAGGCCGAGTGGGCCACTGAGGTGGCTAGATCCTGGTGCCTTTGGGACCCTGGGTGTTGGTGGGGGCTTTGCCTTGGGCGCAAAGCTGTGCCATCCCGAAGCTTTGGTGGTGATCATATATGGAGATGGCTCTCTTGGTTACTCCATGCTGGAGTTTGACACCTTCGTGAGGCACAAGGTCAGTTGAATTGTGCAGGAAGCCTCTGTGTATGCATTCCTAGGTTAAAGTGCTGAATGTGTTTATCATGCTTGCGATTGGTAGTCGATTCATGTATAATTATTTGATGCACTGCAAGACTAGAGAACATTTTTTGAGAGAATACTTGACAGTGTAAAGAGGTGGACTGGACTGGACCAAACTTTATTGAGAACCTGCAGATTGGCGGCCTGGCCTAGGCCACCCGGATGCTTGCGGTCAGGCTTAACCTTTCCACTGTTTCCCAGGCCTGCTGGATGGCCCAAACTTGGTCTTGTAATTCTGAGCTAGCCAGAGCTTCGGGTCAACACTCCTCAAGGAGGTCGGGGTTTTTATGATCAAAGAGCTTTGTAGTGTATGTGCATTTCCATAGGATGTGTTCCATGTCTGTATAATCGTGTTTACATAGGCTACATCTAGCGTCGGGGAATTTCCCCGTGGTAGATGCGGTTGAGGTGCACTGGGTTTTGAAAGGTTCTCATTTGTAGATGTCTTCAGTCTGCTTCTTGTGATCTGCCTAGTTTTTTGTGGGGTTATGGGTGTATTCTCTTTGTTTCTTGTAGTGTGCTAATATGTCGTGGAAGGTTAGGAGCCTATCCTTATCATCTTGGTTTATGTCTGCCCCCCCCCCCCCCCCATCCTGTAGTTGTGAAATGGGTGTTCCCAGCCGTGGATGGTGAGTTCGCGCACGACAAGATGGGCCTTCTCATTTAGTTTGGGGGGAGTGTTCGGGTCCTCTTCATCTTCTCCCATGTGCGCCGGGATCCATTTCAAGTATTTGGGTGTAACGACTCCGTAAAGAGGTGTGAGTTGATTATTTCAAGCTCAGTGACACCAGAGGCTCTCCATTTGGCTTTGCCATTCACCCATGAAAGACAGTGCATCGAAATGAAACTCGAAAGCTTCATGGGCTCTGAAAATGTCATTGCGCACCATTTTGGTTGTACATAGGCTGTATTTTATAAGGCTTCATTAAGACAAGAGAGAGAGAGATTGGTTGACAGAAAAAAAGGAAAGCCTGCTGACTGTACCATAACTTTCTAGTACGCGGCTGACACCTGAACATCAATCAGTGGCGTGGGGATGCACGAGAAGGGACAAAAAGCTGACAGAGGTATCAAGGATGAAAAAGGATCATAGCTCCGAGTCAGTGAGAAATTTTTTCTGCTTTTTGAGGCAGTGACGAAAAGCTGAAGGAGTGGAAAATGAAGAAATTTTTTATTAAATACGAGCCCTGATCAGTAATTGGGGAGGACGAGCTTGGGAAAAAGATGGGGAGTGGAGTGACAAAGAAACACCTGTAAAGTTCAAAACTGTGCTTGTGTTATTATCCCTTGGTATATATGTATTTTCTTTTTCATCTTTATTCTCAGATTCCAGTTGTGGCCGTGGTTGGCAATGATGCATGTTGGATGCAGATTTCTAGGGAGCAGGTCAAAATGTTCAAGAGCAACGTCGCTTGCGGGCTGAGTGTGAGTACTGCAGCTTGTATGGCCCTTACAAATGCGCGCTTTTGAGCAACTGGCTCTTGAAGCAATCTTGGATAACTTATTACCTGCCGGCATTCCTGTGATTGATTAGAGCACCCTCTGATTAACTCTGATGTTGCTTCTCGCAGTACACAGACTACCACAAGTCAGTTGAGGGCCTTGGAGCAAAGGGCATGCTAGCGTCGCTGCCCGACAAGGACCGACTGGCCGAAATCTTCAAGGAGGCACAGAGGCTGAATGCAGAGGGCCACAGTGTGCTCATCAACTGCCTTATCGGAAAGACCTCCTTTAGGGAAGGCAGTATCTCTGTGTGATGTCAAACACAACCGCTCTGTTTATGTTCTGTGGCATCATCACAGAAGCTGAGGATGCTGCTGCTACCGGTGATCTAGTTTGGTGGAACGATGCAATCCGATGGAAGAATGATGCAATGCGTAGGCCCGTTTGATTTGCCCGCACTTCGCCCTTAGTTTCAACAGTTCAACATCAGCACGATGACATTCATCTCACTCAGTGAAGGTTTCCTGTGGAACAAGTTCACAGTATGTTGTGCACCTACAGAGGGTGCAGGAAGTGTCAAGCTCTTCTGCTCAAGCGTAAAACTGGTACCAAACTGGCGAGAACCAGTTCACGTAGTGCAGGGCGAATCGAATAGACCTAACATGGGAGCTTTGCAGGGGTGAATGCTGCATTGGTTTTCATCGCATGGTTTGTTTCAAGACATGCACCATAGCAATGGAGGCATTAGCTTTTTAGGTCAGAAAAAATATTCCCAACTTCCATGTCTTATTTTAAAACTACATCTTCCCTAAGGGCTACCTAAAGATAGCTGGTTTTCATGTTTTATCCTAGAACTAGCAGGCTTTCTTTTCCTTAATTGGTATTATAAGTTAGAGTGGTTGCCATGTTGTTCTACAGGTAGCAGCACGGTCTGCTGAACGACATGCATCATATCAGCTCATGTATGGTTGCAAAATTTTGTTTACTTCGCAGCTCCACCCTTGCTTGCTACCTGATGTGTAAACTAGGCCAGAACTGTATGGTGGTGCGATGAGTTGCACAAAAGCATAATCGTTGAAGCGACTGACCATTCTTCAAACACTGGCGGGAAGTTGTCAACCCTTTCTTTGAGAACTCCCGCTTCACCTGTGTTTGGAGAAGCTTTTTGCTCACTATTTGTGTTACTTCTAAATGCAGTCACATTTTCCTTTGGGAAAAGCCAGCTCGTACCTGTAAGGTGTGACTGACGCCAACTGGATGCATGCTAGCTAGTTCAAGCAAATTTGCTTGAACAGCTGTGAGCAGTATGAGACGGATCACTTCATTTGTTTTCAGGCGATGTTTACTTCTGACATGTGGACTTGCATGTCAGACAAAATATGCACCAAGTAACTTTCCTTTTGAAGATTGAGTCTCATGTAACTCTCGGTTATGTTCGGCATAGACCTAAGCTGCTGGGGCCTTCTTTAATGCAGATTTGGGCATTCCCTTCTGTAGTGCTCTCGGGTGCACTTAAATAAATATAAACAAAGTATCAACTGCTGCTGAGTGCAGGTACAGAGGGACCAGCTAGTGATGATTGAAATGATGGCAGCCAAAGCTATGGGCAACTTTTCGCATTGCAGACTGTGGTAACGCAAACCCTTCTTACATTTGTTTCATCATGGTTGGCTGTTGATATTTCAAAAATTTGAATTCAAATATCTTGTCCTGTGGTATGTTGAGATACTTCAGTGAAAGCTTGGAAGGCCCTTCTCATGAAAAAAACTTATATAGAACTTACTGTCCATGAGCCAACACGTGCAACTGATTTCAAGTGTGCCTTATCAGGCTGTTATGAGCCATCTCGAGAGATGGCACATTTGATGATTTCACAAATGATGGAGATTAGGCGTTGCACCCAAGAACCAGTGCAATAGAAATTACCTGAATTTACAAGTATTTTTATATTATAGTATGTGTGTTCCTATATTCACTCTTGTGTTGAGATTGTGTGGCTGTCATCATGAATGAAAGGGATGGAATGCTACGATCAAGGACCATTACTGTTAAGATTGCCAGAATGTTGAAGTATTTTTTATAATTATAGTACATACTGCAACTCCTCAACTCATCATTGTGACAATTTTCATTTTTTACGTATTTACCATCAGTAAAACTAAGGCAGATAGCAGAACTAGTAAAGTCGACTTGTATAATTACATTAACCTTTTACAGATTTTGTTATGAGCTTGAAGTGAAATGAGGGAGTAGGCAATGCTAAAAGTGACATTGTTTTATAAAAAAAAGTAGTCTGAGCATGCTTAAAAAAATTATGACATCTTACACTTAACACTACTTCATGTCAGTTTTTGTGATTTTGCAACATTGTGATTGTGTGCACCTAAATCGGGGAGATTATGGCAAATCAATCTGTGCAAATCAGGGAGGGATGTTTACTAGAAAGCTATATTGGTGTACTCCTATAGTGTTCAGTTTTATAGCAAACATTGGTGTGTCACCAACAGGGTATTCCAAACTGTATTAGTACTATACAGTTAAACCTCGATATAACGAAGTTGTACTTGCAGCGAAAAACTTCGTTATATCGAGGTTTCGTTCCTTCATAGAACTAAGATGGCGAAATAAATATAGTTCATTACATTGCAAATTTCGTTAAATCGAGGTTCATTATATCGTGGTTTGACTGTACATATGTTCAATTTCCTAACGGCAACAACAGTGCATCACGAACAGGGTATAAACAGGAAGTGAACCAAAATGTTACCCACAACTGCTTTCGTGCAGCGAAGACCAGTGGACGACATCAAATATAAATGCAATGCAATTTGTGATGGAGTCCTTAATTTGTTTTAAAATGCAATGATTACAAAATAAAAGTTCCGTTTCATATATCTCATTTGAATAGAAAACTTGTACAGTAGAACCCTGTTGATACATTTTTCAGGGGACCGGGGAAAGAAACGTAGCAGTTGGGAAAATGTAACAGTGAGGAAAGTTCGAAATCATAACAGCTACATCAGGAACATACTGTATGTTCAGAGACATTGGCTTCTTCTAATATGCCACCGCATAACATGGCTGCGTTTCAGCGAAGGTGACTTGGGGGAGCCGGCAGAGCTAGAACTGTGCTGTGACACGCTTATCGGGACTGATGATCATGTACTTCTGGAATTTGCCTATGCACCACTGAATTAACATGACTGCTGCATTAGAATGCAACGTAACATGCGGGAACATTACAGAATGGCAACATATTAAATGGGAACATAATAAGTAGGCGTGAATGTGTTTTAGGTTGGGACCGCGAAAACGTGACATACCTGGGAAAATACAACAGTGAAGAAAGTATCAACGAGGTTATTTGTAATTTTTCTCACTTTGCGTTGTGCCGGTTCCATGTTAGAGATCAGCTAGGAGTTTGTACAGCTACTGCGGTGAAAACCAACTGCAATGCGGCCTGCATGGGAGCCAACGCTAAGAACGGCCAGTTACGAGTGTGGCAGCAACTACTGCTTTGTTCGAGCGAGGCTGTGAGCCAGCAAACCAGACCCCTAGTGCTTTCGAAGGGTGCGAAAACTCGCTTGTACAGCTTTATGTATAGATTGTCAGATTGGCATACTACTGTGAAAGATTTTTTTTTTTTTTTTCACAAAATCGAAAATAAAAAGTAGTTTTCTGCTCTGGTTGGCCATCTTCTGGAGCTTTTCATCCATGCAGTGACTGCAATTCTGACTCGACCATGCTACCTCATTAGTAAATATGCAAAAGCTTGCTGTCATTTCCTCATTTTAGAAGTGACAGCATTGTTATTGCAGCTTTCAAAGAGGTGCATCAGGAGGCAGGCAGGTTGGTAAATACACTTACAAGCATTTGAAATAAGTGACCACTACACTTCAATGTTGAGGGACCTACATATAATTGCTGGAATGAAGGAGCGCTTTCTAGATAGGCAGTCATTTTTGACTACACCAGTATATACAGTAAACTTTCGTTTCACTCGAACTTTGATATCTTGAAATATTGGTCAAGTGCAAATTTTCTCCTGGCTCAGTGTCAACTCCATGTTTTCACCTTTTATCTCGAAATGCCTTTGTGCTGTACTTCGGATATCTCGAAACCTTGACTGCAAAAATGTAGGGAAAAAGTCACTTACCCAAAGGTTTCTATATTTTGGATGCAGCTGCGATATCGCCAGAAAGAGAGGGCAGCAAGTTTGTAGCGAATTCCACTTCTTTTTATGCCACTCTTATCATCTACCGTTCATGGCCAGCTACAACTTTATGGAAAATGCCGCCCGCATGCCGCTTTGACCCCTGATGAAGCGCGAGAAGGCACACGTGACCTCTGCAACATGCATGTTCAAGTGTGCACAGAGCGTCGTCAGCTTCCTTATTTGCCATACTCTGCATTTCTATTTGTGGATCCGCGCACTATGCACATTGAACCACAGGTGGACAAAATTAATCTGGAGCATCCCACTATGGCGTGCCTCATAAAGGACATTGTGGTTTTGGCACCCCAGAACTTAATTTTTAATCTGCACACTATGATGCCGTTTCCGATGCCATCTCTAATCGCATTTCTTCAGTGTGATGCTCTGCCCACATTCTCAAAATGGGATAAGCCAGCCGGGAATGGTGGATGAAAGAGTGGTATATAAAGCACTGCACGGGCTCGGGCTTACCCGAAAGCCCGAGCCCGGCCTGGCCCACGGGCCGGGCCGGGTAGAGCAGTTTTTTCACGGGCTCGGGCCAGGCTCGGGCACGGCGTGCGCTTTTTGACCCGGGCCGGGCTCGTGTTTTTTGACACGGGCCCCCGCCGGGCTCGGGCTTTCTGGTGGTGTGCATGTAACGTGCAGCGAGTTATTCTCGGGCGTCTCAACTCTGAAAAACATGTATTTTTCGGTCTCTGGCCGGGTTCGGGCCAGTTTTGAGCCGGGCTTGGGCCGGGCTTGGGCCTAAGGCTAAAGGGGTGGCAGGCCGGGCCGGGCAGGTAACGTAGATTATTTTCGGGCCCGGGCCGGGCCCGGGTCTCGCCATAAAAGTTTGATCGGTCTCGGGCGGGCCGCCCAACATAAAAACAGGCCCGGGCTGGGCTCGCGCTAAAATCGACCCAAGCAGTGCTCTAGTGGTTATAATTGAGCGGAAGGCATGGCTAGAAAATTGCTGCCCTGGGACAGTATTCATGGTCAATTATTTTTATGTGATACAAGCACTTTCATGATATTTTGCGTAACTAAGCTTTGAAAACGTCGGTGCCTATGTGCAACAGTGTTTGCTTGGCTCTATGCAGGGATCACTGTTGCCCAAAGACGCTCAACGTGTCGGGTGCCGAGTCGCACAATATCCTACGGATGTGGTCTACTGAACATACCTCTCCTGGTATATTGAGCTTTCGCGAGAAATTTAGCAGCTACTGGCACCTGTGTAGAACGGCTTTATGTTGTCTATGCAGGGCCAGGGGCTTATATTGTTGTGAATTCCATAATCTGGAAATTTTTCAGAGTTTTTACAACTTTGAAACAAGGTTTCATTGTAAACTGAACCAGGTGCGATAGAAATGATGTGTCGCTTTTGACCTATTGCTTCTTGGGTGTGCTTCCACTATGAAATATTTTTAATGCGAACGAAAGCGTCAAGTGGCCCATTGAGTGAAAAAGTCGGAGTCTGTCGTCTGGAGCAGCGAAACGGCACGTAAATTCCCATTGGCTGCGACGCCACATCACGAGCGTGCCTCAATGGAGCACAGCGGGCGAAAGGGAACACCTGCTATGGCAGTAGTGCGTTACGTGTTGCGTGAGGGGAGAGGGTATAGCCGTGTGGTCCGTATCTCTTCCTCTCACCCACACTGGGCTTAGCTGCTGCACGCACCTGCTGCTGGTTCCTCGGTCTCTCGTTGCGTAGGACGTCGGTGGCATGCGACGTTGGCACCGCACTCTGTTGTGGCTTGCTGGCTCGTGCAGCATGTACCGCTATGGTACATTACTCGCAGCACAAAACTGGAAGGACCGCCTAGCAGCCGTCACATTCACAACTCATAAGTGCTTAGGTGTCCTCGGATTTTTTTTTTTTTACTTGCAGCATGAAGAATAGAATGTATACATTAACTTTTCATTTCAGTCTTTCCAAGCAGCTTAGCCGCATTGTCATGTTCTTGCGCAAAACAAATTTATGCAGAGCATCTGCCCATCGGGGAAAACCTGCAATTTTCAGGGACAGAAAAGGGAATTTTCATGTAGAATGCTTTAAATCGGGGCAATTGGCACCTGCAGTGGTTATGGCAAACATAGCCGTATGGCTGAAGGAAGTGATGGTTTCAAGTGAACCTTTGCCACCTGCAAATTATTGTGTGTTTTGCTAGTTTTGTGGTTAAGATTTAAAAAAAAAATAAGAAATGACAGTATGCTGTATTATGTGTTTCTTAGTTCATAGAACTAAATCGCAGAGCTCTGTGAAGAGACAGCTTGTATCACACTGGTACATGACGACCCCTGGTTGTCAGGTAGTGCCCTCTTTTTTTCTGAATCGAGCTTGTATCCACACTCTGTACATGCGCAACAACTTCCCACGGTTGACCTGCAGCCTTCGGTCTAGGTGATTCTGCTCCTCTTCAAAGCCGCTCTTGGCAAACATCTTGGTCAATTCGTCTGGAAAATAGACGAACAAAAAAAAAAAAAAAGAGAAAGCTTAATTATAAAGCAGGACCATCGAGCCGCTATGACTGCTCTCTCCCATCTGTTGTGTGAATCCAGATCCCTTTTCTTCATTAATGCTCTCGGACTTCAGTTACAGCTATGAGATAGTTCAGGTGCCTTTAATGCTGCAAGTTGTGACCATACCAAGAAACAGAATAGGAGAAGTTAATTGTTATTTTTAATTGAAATGTCGAATAATTAGGCAGATGAAAAGATAACTTGCCACAAGTGGGAGCTGAAACTACACCTTCTTCATAATGTGTGCGATGCTCTACCAATTAACTCGTTGAGGGTCAATTTTTCTTTTTTCACCAAATGCCCAGGGTCGATTTTTTTTTTATTGCAGATTGAAAATCTTCAGAGTGACCATAAAGTGACAAAAAAAAATATTTCCCATAGGTAAACATTGATTGTTTATTCGTGAATACGGATGGGCTTGCATAAACACTTATACATGGAATAAGAAAGTAGGTACACTGAAATATATATATTCCATTCAGCACTTGGGTAGTAGGCTGCTCAACTTACTTCCAGAAGAGCAACCAGCGCGCATGCATGAAAACTCGATGGTTGTGTGCCTATCAGAAATACCAAACGAGTCTGAAACTTGCTGTAATCCTTTGTCCCATGGAGGGACAATTCACGAGTATCAAGAAAACGGGCACAGCGACATCGTCTGTATATACCAGTGCCTACCTGTGAACAGATGTAATCGCACTCCCGTGAGCAATAAATGAGCAAGCATCTAGCGGTGACCCTTTAAGAGATTAGAAACCAGATAGACGTCAGTTTTCACAAGCAAAAAGAACGGAAACAGCCTGTGGGACGAAACCAGAACTAACCGCTGCGCAGATGCGTGACAGCGCCATAAATATAAGGCATCGATCATTTGTGACTTGTTTGCGGCGCCACATGTTTACTACTTTGACCCTGAAAGGATTGAGCTACTACTGCGGCTATCCTCTATCCCACTATTTTACGTATTTGCCTATTTGTACGAGTTTAGCCAGTGCTACTCGTGGCACTAGATCTGGAATGTCTTTTTAACTGCAGGCATCACTTGGTACTTTATCTTGGGAGCAAGCAACTGGCCAATAAACTCGCATGCTACCAGGCAGTTACGGTATTCCTACTCCCTTATTTTCTTCCTGTATGATAACTTAATATTAAATAGCCAGCCAATCAATTTGCAGGCTGCTTAAAAAAAAATGCCCCAATATGGCAGTCAGTGGAAGTCTTTCACTGAAACTGCGTGTTTCACGGTCCTCGTACGTCAGGCAGTGATTAAAATTATGGTAGCTGGTGCTGAAGAAAAAAAAAAAAAAAGAAGGGGGGGGACAGATCCAATGCACATGTTGGAAACAAATGTAAAGCGAAGCTTTCATGAAGGATTAAACTGAATGCTAGACATATAATTTTCTTTATTTTAATCCTATGCACCATGTAAACTCTTGTAATGTTCGTGTTTATGCACTACAGTGTTCACAAGCTATACTGAAATGCAAGCAGTCATTCAGGCTCATGGACAGTGTGCTGACATTCGACGGAGCGTTGTCATAAGACAAAGGTGGTGTTTGGTGTTTGTCGAGGGAACGATGGTGAGGAGAGTTGTGTGTAGAGAGAAGTACGACATGACCCTTTGCGCCACAGGAGCACATCAATGAGGTTCCACTGTAGTCTATCATTCTATTCTGCCCTTTTTTTTAAAACTTCACATCGTCAACTGTGCACAATGAAATATAAATTTCAGCTAAACATGTAAATTTCATATTGGCCACAGTGGACATAAAGAACGAGAAGTTACTTTGTAGAGCATGCTTTGTCGCTCAGGCAGCCACGTTTTCCGGCTAAATCGCAGTCTGCGTTCAAATTTTGTTCGGATAATGGCATTCAGAAGTGGCTACTGCTTAATACTACTGTTGAGCCTCTTCATAACGAAGCCAAATCCGACATGAAATACCTTTGTTGTGTGAAAAAATTTGTTATGAGCATACGCTAATCACTACATGCTGATACATACTTGATTTACTTCATTATATCCACGTTTGGCTGTGTTGATTGTGTCCCTATGTGTCCCTTCGTGCAATTCCTGTATGCGCTTTGTTGCAATATTATTTCATCTAAAAGCGGCAGCACCTGCCACAGCCATTCCAACTAGAGAAAAAGCGCTTTTTTCAATTCCGATTTAGTCTTGAAGAAGGTATTAACACAGATGCTAATTGGCTCACAAGACAGGCTTTTAGAACTTCAATCTGATACTACATGAACACATATGCTCCATAGAGTCCGGAGTGTGCAAACAAACTTCTTATTTGTTCTAATGCTCCATTTGCACTTTGGCTAAAGCGCAATTCAAAATGTGCAGTCTAATGCAGAAACTTGCTAAGGTTGCAAATACTAGCATGTCATCATTGTTTTCTATTAATGTTGAAAAAAGCTGTATATATTATTAAAAAAGGAATTCTATATTTGATTGGATTCTGCTACTAGTATTTGATTTATATGTCAGACTCAATAACTATTTGCACACATTTGGTGGGGTGAGGTTTAGGAAGTAACCCACTTCAGGTACTGCATGTACTATTGTACACACCAACGTTGTTAAGAACCACAAACAGAAAAAACAAGTATTTAACATGTGCTACACGCACCCTCGGACAGTTTTTGTAAAAATACTGATACCTTTGACGATAAAACAAAACATGCTCCCAGTCCTCTAAGACCTAAATTTTTAAGTGCAACAGCGTTAATGCAAATTGGTTTTAAGCATTAGATTAATGAGGGTCTTTCTGGGTTTTATGTGTATTTGAACATGGAAATGAGAGCTGACCCTACGCTGAAACTTTCTCTTGGCACTATCTGTCAGTATTTCTTTAAGCAACTTGGAATTCAGGTTATGCTAATGCATGCCGTCTGTTTGTAGTCTCATACTTGCAAAATTAAGGTCGTGTACCTCGAATCAAACGACCATTGTACTTGGTCCGAGGTGTGTATACCATTATTTCGCTTTGTCACTGTTGCCCTTTACCGAAGAGTACTTAGGGTTGTCACCTTGTGTGAAGAAGTACACCCTGGTTCCATCTCCACGAGCGTAGAAGTTGTCCTCAATGCACCGGCCATTCTTGAACCTCAGCTGTGCCATGTCATAGCGGCCGTAATCTCTGAAGAT
Organism: Dermacentor silvarum; assembly: GCF_013339745.2. Lineage (NCBI taxonomy): Eukaryota > Metazoa > Arthropoda > Arachnida > Ixodida > Ixodidae > Dermacentor > Dermacentor silvarum. The sequence continues at coordinate 90,495,989 of NC_051164.1, forward strand.
CACTTTTCCTCCCGGCTTCAGATACCGTGCCACTGAGTCTATGACAGTGTTGCATCCTAGACATGAAAACAAAAAGGAATCAATGAAAACAAGCCTTGTAACAGTGAGTGCTCCATACTGCTCCGAGTGCAGTGTAGGAAGCAAAAGCCATGGTTCACCAAAGCATATTCACAATCGGAAACAAGTTCATCAGATTCATAGTAGAAAACAACACACAGTTAAATATTCCGGAGGAGGTCTGAGAGCACAAGTCTGTAGGTGGACCTCCTATCAAAGTTTACAAACGAGGTAATTGCCAAAACTGCATTAAAATGGTGGTACACTTAGTTGTACTAGAAAAAGGAAATATAACGCAGAATAGGCATAGAAATTTTTTTTTAATACGTAAACTAGGAGAACTAACAATATTCCAGAGACAAATGTGAATTTTAATAATTTGTTAAGCATGCAAATAGTTCTTTTTAAATGTAGTGCCATGAACAGGTGTTTAATGTGAGATAGTAGAGCATTCCAAATCGATAAAAAGAAAGAAAAAATGTGGTATGTCGACCATAATTAGTTTGTATTACAGGTAGTAAAAAAATTGGATTTGACGCAAATATAATAGGATTAGTATTAGGAACAACAACAGCACAAAATAAGCTGTTCCACTGATGAACAGGATGGACACCATGCTGCTGCATATGTTTTCTACAACCGGTAGTGCATTAAACAGTGCGAGCCTTACTGTGCTCGATAATGTGCCAGCTCACTATAACGGTTTTGCAGTTAGGTAGGGCTGCAACTTTATGGTACTTGCCTATCGGGGCTGATGGCACTAAGAACAAAAATTAGCATCACAATGTCCAAGCTCTCCTCTGGGAATGGTACATCCCATTTTTTTGTCACGTCACAGACAAAAGCGTGGCATCGCTTTTCGTCATAGTTCCTTGTGTTCCTAAACAGTTCAGAAGAGAAGAAAAAGCAGAGCTTGTAAATGCCAGAGTAGTGAACCATCGTACCTATGGTGACCACTAGAAATTCCCATTTGTTACTAGCAGCACAAGTAGCGTTCATCAAAAGAAACAAAGCCACTGTGTGCAAGTTCACAGCTTAAATTTCATGCAGTTATGTTCACTAGCGCTAAAGTTATAGCATTATGTCAGAATGGTGCTTATGGTTTTCTTGTTCCAGGCCTGGAGAATTTTCAAAAGGTGCTGCAACTGTGAAATTCACTATGATGATTCCCAGATGGCTACCTCAGGGCAAGACAGAGCCCTTTTTTTAAATTTCCTCGCTGAAAACTTTTAGCAGACCACCGAATTTAGTGTTGGTGATTAAAATTTTATCAATCAAATTTTGATTAAATATCACAAATCACAGACACAATATATTAAAAAAATGGGCTTGTCTTGCCCTCAGAAATTTATTCAGATACACAATAAAAAAAACCTTCTGGAAATCTGATGAGCAGTTACAGAGATATGGCGGGAACAAGCAGCCTCACCAGCCAAAAAAGTCATTTTGAGAAAATGAGCTTTGAAAGTTTAGAGCACATATATTGGTCTAAAATGACCCAGCAGCGTAACTGGAGATGTCCTTAGGCACTCTCTTCCTTTGTCGCCTTTCCACCTTCTCTTGAGATTGCTTCTTGGCCTTCTTCAAAATTTTTCGCCTTCACTTGTAGCGGTGGCAGCTTCAGGATCGCGCTCCATTGCTCTAAATTATCTAAATTTCCGCTCCGTCGCCGGCATAGCGCCAAGTCCTCGTTGCACAGCAGCGCGCTTTTTATCCGCCGCCTCTTTCTCCTCACACGTCAGAAACGTGTTTGCAATTGCACAGTGGACGACGCAATCGCACTGTCCAAGGCAGATGAAAGAGGGTATGTGGAAGCTGTTGTTATCTAGGGCCACTATTTTGTAGCGATGTGTTACGCTTTATTCAATGCTAGTCTTATCATCTACCGCTCACGGTCGGCTGATCCCGTTGATAACGTTGGCGGACCGTCGCTCTGATTACTGACCAAGCGCAAAAAGGCATTAGCATCGGAAAGGCATCGCTACAAAATACCGGCCTAGGGCACTGTACTGCTGTCGATTAGCACGAGACACCAGGCGCGCTCGTCACGACAAATTCTCGCGCCGGTGGAACAGGAATCACGTTGCTAGAAGCGTCGACGCAACCACTCTCGCGTATATGAAGCAGAAGCTGCCCCATAGGAACCGTCGGTACGGTCATCGTCGGCGCGCGGGCGGGCGGGCGGCGAGCTTCGCCATGCGGACGAGCTCCATAGAACGCTTCCTTGCACCGAACGCATGTAGCGTCTCGAGTTTAATCGGGCGCATCGTGACCGACCGCACAACAATCGGCAGGCCAAACGCAACAACGGTCTCATAAAGACGGTAGAAACTTCGAAAATATGCGAACGGCTGCAAAGATAGACGATAGCGAGCGCAACACACAAAGGTCACCGGCGATGGAGGAGCCGAAGCAGACGACGGCCGGAGTATTATGCAGGAGACCCCTACGTCATCGCGCCCAGCAGCCAATGGGAGTGGCGGGCTCCCCCGCGTCCTTGAGGAGCGCGCGCTTCGCCCAATCTCAGCTTCGCCTCTCAGCCGCGGGAAGAAGCTTGTAAACTAATGTGTATCATTACAGCAGTGTATCATTACAGCAGTGTATCACACTGGGAAGACGTGAACGTGCCAGTGGCATTAAAGCTAACTAAGCTTTCACCTTTTGGTAACTTCATGTTTTGCTAGTTTTTTGTGCGCGGTGGAGTAAACTGTAGTAGTCAAACAAAGCAACAAATATTTACAAAACTGTGATAACACGGTTTGAACGATTTGTAGGGTTTCCACTTGGGTTTGTTGGTTTTCCATTAAAACGTGTAACATTGCGCGTAACAAACATGGACAAAAAAAAGGAACACGGTTTACACACACAAGTGCTTCGTGTGTGTAAACCGTGTTCCTTCTTTTGTCCATGTTTTTTATGGTAAGTTCTACATGTTTTTAATTGAACAATTACACACTAAAAGCTTATCTTTAACTTTGAGAGAACTCCGCTTGAAGAGTAAGGTACGGGCAGGTTGGAATGAAGCACAAAGGGTAACAAACTAGAATGGTTCTTGCACATAATCTTAAATTTCAATGCAGTAATTTGCTATAAATGGCTGCTAAATATGGCTTGGTTCCAAAACTGAGTTGCTGTAAATGAATCATGCTACTGTCAGACATATGCAATGCAGTCAGTCACTGTTGTCTGGTTAGTCATGGTCAACCTGTTTCTGCCAATTCATGTTTCATCCTGGCTTAGTCGTACATCATACAGTGTCACTGTTGCCAAAAAAAAAGTTATGGTACAAGGAAAGAGACAAAGTTTTAAAAGTTGTGCATATGCTCTACACAGCTTGCTCTTGCTGTGGCCTGAGCATTCGCATGCATTGATTTTGTAGCAGTTAGGTTCTGTTAGCTTTTCAATATTGCATGAAATTACTGAAGGGTGTTTGCCAATTTCATCAATGATTTGTTCTTTTAAGTGTCTCTGCAACAGCTTCAAGTTTATTTTTAAAATGTGCACAGATACCTTCAGAACAGAAACTGCTGTTGGCGAGAAATCGCAGCCATACACGAACAGGCCTGGGTCTCTGCATGTGAAAAAAGAAAAATATACATAAGGAGCTTGTGTAAATTCTTTTGGACTCCAAGATTAGTTGAGTGTAAGATAGCACCAATACTGCAAGACCTTGAGTAGTACACGAGCACAGTCATTGGCTATACTGTGATTCGGATATGCCAACAACCGATAAATTGAAAAGAGTGCTTTGTCTGCATCTTTTGTACTGTCCTTATGTTTCTTGTGCACTAATAGGCTAAAATACTGATATGTAAATAAAACCTAAAGACAAGGTCTAGGAGAGGTCCTGACTTTGCAGGCAGACCTAAATACTAGGCTGATTGGAATGTTTATGAAACAATAGAAAAAAGACCAATGTTTTCTATGCCTTGCAAGCTCATAATTATTACAAGATTCCACTGTGAAGATGTTTGTACTGAAGGAATTTGTACTAGGTGGTGTAGTTCTAAACGGGCATTCATTCAGAAGTTTTAATTGCTAGAAGTGCTGACTGACCTGTTGACATCTAGTATGGGGAACACTGTATTTCCTACACCGCAGCCAATCTGGAAAGAAAGAAAAAAAAAAATCAGATTGACTAATTCGTGATCCAGAATTGGTTGCATTTAGACCCCTTGAGCTAATTAATCTCCAGAAGTGCATACCAATGCAGTGAAAGTTAGAAAATAAGTTGGTCTAAGGAAGGGCTAGAAAAGTTCAGAATAAATAATAAGCCTAGATATTACGTTATAAAATGCGCTAGTGTGTAGTGTAGCTACTAAAACAGTATGGGAAAATCGTCCTATAATATGTGTCCTTTTGACTGCATTATGCATGTTGTGACTGATGATGATCACATTAACTTATTAGTGGGAAAATTTTATTGAGTAAAGGCATCTTAGTCTGGCATAGGGCATTCTTTTCTACAGCATAGCAGTGGCCTTTCTTTCCATATTTTCGCCGTCAGTACTTTGAGAGATTTTCTTCATACATGCCGACACACCACAGCAGGGGTCTCGAATAGAATTCTGTATAGGGCCAAATATGTGAACCCTGCACTAAGGCACTGAAAACTACATTTGGAGACTGCTAGATGCTGCATATTAGCAGTAGACATGCATGCCAACATTGGATATTGTTGCAAATGTATGACTTAGTCATTAAAGCCATTGGGTATTTTCACGATTGATCACTTTTAGTGCACATTGATTGGCTGAACCAGCGGACAAGATGCCTATAGCTCCAATGTGGTGTTGCTCTTGCTTTACATCATATCGCAGAAAAATGAATGTATCCCTGAGAGTAATCGGTCAAGACTGCAGCCTCAGAAGTGAAGCGATGTCGGTGCAAATCTGCTATAGCTCTCCTAGAGGGCCTCATTTCAATATACATGCTCACAACACATACACATGGGTCCTGCTGACACCATAATATCTGTATTCACCAATTTGCTACTGCCCATTGGTCTTGACACACATGCACACACACCACAACCAATGTCTACTGCTGTACTGGTGGCATGGCGAAATTGGTCTACTCACTAAACATGGTATGATTGGCAGCTATAGCCAGAGCTTTTTCACTGCACGAGTTGAAGTGGCTGTGAAAGACTCAATGCAGATATCAGTGACAAACCTCAAGAATCCTTAGTGAAGCTGCCTTGCCTGGATATTCTTCTGTGCCATCATCCTGCGGTACATTCTTTGAAGAAGATTTACCAGGCAGGAGCTCAGGAAATTCCACAAACAACCAGTGCCTATCCTTGAAAAATCTGTTACTGTGGATGCCATAGAACTTGTCCCAGTATTCTGCTGCCTCAGCTTCGTATTGGTCTGTTGAAAAACACAAGGTGCATAAGCTTCAAAACTCTTTCAGAATAACCCTTCAATCTTGAATTATGATCTACTGTTGATACATGTATGAAACATGCATAATTTTATGCCACGGTGCTTGAGACTTCACTGAAAGCAAGTCAAGGTGGTAGAATGACTGTGCATTTTATGATGAGTCACCATAATTACAGAGTAACTAAATATTTGAATATTGTAAAGTCAGTCATGCTATGCTTCTTCATAAAAAGGATTGAATTCACCTACTCGAATTACATGCACAAGTTATTTATTGGCAGCAAGAATTTCAAGAAAGAAAAAAAAAATATTTCGAGGTTAATACCGACATGCCCCACGTCAAACGTCATGTAAAACACACCAGTGCCTTCACCAAAACGGTACTCAGTAATGATACATATCACTTAGTCAATTTACCCTAAGCTTAATGTTTGTGCTCTATTCCTTGCTACCACTCCACAGAAATGGCAAAAATAGGTCGCGTCCACAAATGTGGACGCCGTGACTGAAGGGGATAAGTAAGAGCTTGTACCTCTGACAGCTGGTTGCACTCTGATGACCGAGTTCTCATCCACCTTTTGTTTGGCGGCTTTCAGCTGTTCTTCGGTCCAGCAGACGTCGTCCCTGCAGTAAGCACGGTTTACATCCATGTAGCACCAGGCATCACACTGGTCTGATTTACAGGACTGAGCAATGGTGGTTAAATATTGGCGCTGATGAAAATGTAAGAGTCGTGACCTTTAAAAATTCTGTACATGTTTGACAAAAATGCAGTGCTTTTTAGAAATTCTGAATTGGAGTAGTAAGTTCAAAGCAGGTGAAATCGCCAAACGTTAGCCGTAACTTGTTAAGTTTATTAGTTCATATTTTGCTCCTGACAGGAGACACATGTGTTAAAAGGTTTAATTGCCTACAATAGATTCGTGTGACTGCAATATAACCACTAAAACTCTGTTGAATATGTACGAGACAAAGCACTCCAAAGAGGCACTTCTCTCGCGCCGGACCAAGGAGCCGGACCAAGGAAAAAATTTTCGAAACTGGTTTAGCGCCCATCATTGCGGAAATACCAAGCTTGAGGAAGCCAAACGCGCCATTTTCTTTTTATACTAATATACTAAACTACCCGTCGCATTGACACAGAGTTGAATGTAATTTGCACAGCAGTAACGACAAGAGAGAGTGAGAAAGTCCGTACGTGCAGATTGAAGACGCACTCGGTCTCCCGTTGTACGAAATGTACCATGTAACCCGAGCACACGAAACGGAAGCGAAACGAAACTTGTACTTGCCAGGCATTGTGTTCAAAGACTCGGCTGTCGTCATCCAGGTAACGTTGGCCAAACTGAGGCCTTTTGTCGCTTTCATCCATCGTGTTTGAAAGTGCGGAGCGTGTGAAGTTCGGGTATGATTGGCGTGAACGTCCGACCAGGATCCGACGACGTCGGAGTGGTGCAGAGTGAAATAACGATCACGGCCAGTCACGAAGCTAGAGGCTCCATACCGAGTTTAACTGTTTAACAGAATTCGCGAGTTTTTGCAAACGCAGGTATTTGTACGGTCACAAGGCGACAAGTCAAGACATAAACAGGATTTGGATTTGGCCACAAGCGCAAAACGCACGATACACTTTAATGTATGACGTGCATGGAAGCTGCCATTACTGTTGTCGATACCGACAGAGCTAATACTTTTGCACTGGGTGTGCTGGCTGGAGGAGTGGGTGAAACAACGTTCCCAAAACTATTGTAATGTGAAATAATTTATTTTAGTACATATTTACATTTTGAAAAGCACTACTACGACAAAAATGCGGCAACAGATGTTTTTAAGAAACATGATGTGTGGTGACCAACATACCTGCATGTTCCGCCGCTGATAAGTAGTGCACTCTAGTTGAAGTGCCGGTAAGCTAATACCGACAAAGTTTTGGGGTTTACTCCAATACTCCTCTGGCGCTCCAAATTGTATGCTCGACTGGCTTTTTTGTTGTAATTGAGGCGGAGATATGCCAGTACACCGAAAGCATGTCATCCGAGATTCTGATGCAACAGCGGAACGCCGTGATACCGGAGGCCTTCCAACGCAGCGCATGCAGATATATTAAGCAGATTGATTGCAAAGCGCTTCCTGACATGCTTTACTATGACAAGGAAGTCGCAGCGGAAGTGATGTTTTCAAATGTGCTCTATAAACATTGCATTGACATTGTCGCCATTAAGTTAATACCTTTACCAGTTTTTAAATTAATTAGTACGAATTACTACAATGGCGATGGCTTCTCCAGGAAGTTTCTAACACCATACTATTGGTTTCATCAGCGCAGAAGTGCTCGGCGTTAAAAAAAAAAAAAAAAGAAAAAGAAAAAAAAAAACCCACTCGGGTAAGCTGGGACATCCGATATCGACGTTCGCAGTGTTGGCAGTGTTGGCAGTCTTTGTGTCTTGGTCTTTTCGCTCTTTGCGTGCGTTGAGATACACACAGTTTTAATGTCTTATCTTCTTGTTCTTTTCATTTCACAGGCCCGCGTTTGCGGACGTCGATGTGGTTATTCCTCACCCTATCGTGCAGCTGTACAGCGGACCACTTGAAAGCTGGCTTCTCCGAAATAAGGTTAGTTGTGGGGGAAAGCTAAACTATGGTGGACACCATGGTGGACACCATGGTGAAGTGGTTAGGGTTGAATTAGACGACGTGAGGTTCTGAAACGCATGCCTTGTTTAGTGCAGAAGCCACACAAACGTTTTTGCACCTCGCCCCCAGGTGAATGCGACCACCGCGCTCAGGATATATATTTGTGGCTTTGATTACGCCCGAAGTTTTTCTTTTCTTGTTTGTTTTTTTTGTTTTTTTTTTTTTTCGTGGTGTCGCAAACCGCTTCTTGTATCTTCTTGTATCTTGACATCGAACTTTATCTACTTGTTGAAAAGGTTGTTTGTGTACGCTGTAATGCTGATTCCTCCAGTATACCAGGTGTTCAAAATTAAGCTTTACGGAATTTTTAAAAACCGCCTGTGGCAGGTAGCATAATTCTTATTGTTGAGCTGCGTTATTCGAAGAGGTGGACATTAGTAGCTCGAGAAGTCGAACAACATATTCAACCAATTAACAAAAATTGGCTAATGAACTTCTTAGCTAATTACTTTACGTCACATATTGCAATTTACGAATTGTAGCCGGTGAGTTTGCAAGGCGCATCGCATCCACTTGAAATTAATTTCCAGGATGACGCCAGTTTCGAGATATTTTATTTCCCAAAGTTTGGGAAGAAATACATGGGCGTTCCAGTTACTTTTGTGCTTCAATGTATAAAACACCATTTTGGTAAAAAGTAAGTGGAACAACAGTGCATTTTTACGGTGAGTTTGGGGCGGATATCTCCAAACTGGTGTCACTCTGGAAATTCATTCCAAGTGGATACGCCTGACAAGCTCATCGGCTACAATCGTAAATTGCAATATGCGTCGTAAAGTAAATAACGAAGAAGTTAATTAGTGAATTTTTCCTAATTAGTTGATTATGTGTTTCGATGTCTCGTGCTGCTAATGTCCGCCTCTTCGAATAACCCAGCTCAACGATAACAATTATGCTACCTGCCACAGGCGATTTCTAAAAATTACGCAAAGCTTAATTTTGAACACCCGGTATATTTCACACTATGCGGATATTGCTAATTTCTGTTTTGCATTGACCTCTGTTATGGGCTCACACCTCTGGTCGTTCTGATGTCCGCGGCCATCTGTCACTGGAATCCCAGTTATTCATTGCGAGAGAAAAAAAAAAATAATGACCTCGAACTTACAACCAACAAATTGGCAGTCCAGTATGCCACCTCTCAGCCACTCTGCCGATTCATGTTGCAGCAGTCGAGAATAATGATGCCTGAGAGCGCGACGCCGCCAGCAGCGGCTGCAATGATTTGCTAACGCCCGCTCAACAGCTGTGTATTGGATAGCTAGAGCTTGCGTCCGCGATATATATTCTTGTTCTAGCACGGCGCCTGCCCAGTTAATGTGGAGGCGTCCTAAATTAAGTTTCTTTTTCTACATGTAATGACAGTGAGTGACGTCTGCTTCGTCTTCATTAGTCGTCTTCTTCTAGCGCTCGGCCTCTCCTCGTGTTTACTTGATGGCACTGACGTCGTCTTAGTTTCTTCGACGCAATCGTACGCACCTCCTGTCTCATCCGGCGTTCCACAAGGATCTGTGTTGGGACCCTTGCTCTTTCTCATTTACATTAACGACCTCCCTGACTGTATCACGTTTTATCAATAAAGCTCTTTGCCGACGATTGCGTCCTCTATAAAACACTAGTCCGACCCTCTGATCAGCAGAAACTTCAAGAAGATCTTAACCATTTGTCCTCATGGTGCAATAAATGGATGATGCGGCTAAGCATCAAGAAGTGCGAAACGCATGGCGAATATCTTGACGGGGCCACACTATTAGCAGCGTGTATTTTCTTGACGGTATCCTACTAGATCCTGTGACCTCTTATAAGTAACTCGGCATCCACATCAGTTGCGATCTTTCATGGCGCATGTATGTTGTTACTAGCAACGCAAACCGCATGCTGGGTTACTTACGACGTAATTTTTCCCGATCACCTTCGTCAATAAAACTACATCTATATAAAACGCTTGTCCGCCCTAAATTAGATTACGCATGCTCTATCTGGGACCCCAAAAAACACTACACTTTCAGCAATTATTGAATCCGTCCAGAATCGCGCAACTCGTTTCATTCTATCGAATTACTCTCGGCATGTCAGCGTACCATCAATGAAAGCAACACTTGCCTCATCTGAACTATCTTTGCGCCGTAAATGCTTTCGCCTTTCATTGTTGCACAAAATCTATCATTACAATCCGATTATAAAGGACGGTCTTTTTTTTTCCCGCTCCCGTCTACGCATCATCGCGTTCAGACTATAAGTACAAAGTTAGCGTGCCATGTTGCCGGACTAACACCTACAGCGAATGCTTCATTCCGAAGACTAGCAAAGAATGGAACCACCTTCCCGCTTCTATCGCCGCCATCACCGACGCCGACAGCTTCAAGAATGCCATTTATGAAGCCTTTTGCTAACATGTTTTTTTTTTTAATTTCTACTTATAAGTGTATTTCTTTTTAATGTGCAAACACTTGTTATTTACCACTCCTTTCCGTAATGCCCTCGGGCCTTGGAAGTATGCTAAATAAATAAATAAATAAATAATAAATAAATAAATAAATAAATAAATAAATAAATAAATAAATAAATAAATAAATAAATAAATAAATAAATAAATAAATAAGTGACAGTGTTCGGCCTATTAATGGGGTAGCCAAAATATACATTCGAAAAAAGTCAAACGAATCCAGGAGTAAGAAGGTGAAGAGTTGCTTTAGTAGAGTCCAGGAGCACATTCCGGATAGGTTAGAGGAGGAAGCCGATCGCTTATTTTACTTCTCTATAGCCGATTGCTCGCGCGCACACCGCACGATACATTATAAGGCATCATCCATCAATCATCATCGTTTTATGTCCCCCTGCAGGACGGAGGCCTTGCAGGGACATTTCTTTGTATAAGGCTTAATGCACATTGTAATTAAATCGCCAGCTATAGTTGCGTCACTGCTTCGCGTTAGGGTGATTAAGTTAACGCGTTAATGGGGATCAAGTTAGGTTAATTAAATTAAGTTAACTGTAATTTATTTCTTTGGTGTGAAAGCACACTGGTAGGCGCGTATACGTGCCCACTGGTGCCATTGATTGATTGATTGATTGATTGATAGTGAGTGGTTCGGTGAGAGTGAATGAATGAGTTAGTGGCTGGGTGACTGAGTGGCTAGGTGAATCAATGAATGAGTGAGTGACGGGATTCTTCTAATCCAGCTCTTTTTGCAGACTATTGACGTAAAGAATGTGATTGTGCCCTAAGAACGAAGTTCGTGCCTATAGTATACCTTTGCCCCTCGTTTCTAACGCGAACACTTTAGATGTTGAAGGGCACAGAGCGCCGTTTTCGAACGTTTCAACAAGGGGCGGTTTTAACTGCGATGAAGCGAGGGCTGGCCTCTTCCCCGCCTAATTCCTCGCGTTCTTCAGACAAAGACGTCTTTGATATGTCTTATTCTTTAATTTGCGAACGCAGTTTCCGCACACGCCCGCGAAGAAAACCGGGAGAAATTTCGGTCCGGGTTTAAGAGACAGCAAGTGCTGCTGGCGACAACAGTTTCGCCGTACTGACATTACTCAGTCGAGAAGCTGCATAAATTTTGGGCTTTCATTAAAGAAACCCTTTTCATTAAAGGCGTCCGACGACTTCTTTTGTACGCTCGATGGTCGGATTAAATTAACGCTGTTTGTATCTGTGTTTCTTTAATTCTCTTGCCGTTCTCTGCATGTTCAATCACTCCTGTGTTTAGGCAACGCTGAATGAATTCTTTTGTCGCTTTTCAGTTTGGCAAACCCGACAGACTGATCCTTCACACGATATATATATATATATATATATATATATATATATATATATATATGGAGCATGTTAAGAAATCACGGGTAGCCGAAATTACTCCGGAGCTCTCCACCGCGGCGTTGCTTGGTATCGTCAAAGTTCATAATTATTAAGCTTATCTTAGACCTACGTGATGTCACTTTTCAAATTCTAAAATCCTTCCATACACATTTCAAAGTGCTTACTTGTCAAACGACCGGTGTAACTCTTTAACTACTGGACCGTGAGCTGTGCTGTCAGCAGACCAGGCGAGTAAGCGTTGAAACGAAAACGGACGCGTAAGCAAAACTCGATCGACAGAAAAACGGGTAGAATATGATATCTCTAAGGGTCGTATTGACGCATGAATTTCCAAGGTTTTCTTGTATATACATATTTATGGTGATAAACTATATTGATTTAAGTGAAGACGCATACCGCACGAATTTTCACTTTATACCGTCTTTATTATTTTGTCACCAATGTGACTATAGCTTTGTGGTCGCTATGGTAGACGGCCATGGGTTCTCTCACGATGCTTCAGCTGGAATGGGTGCGAAGGTGGCGGCTTGAGGCGTTAGCAGCCTCCCACCGCCTTCGTGCCCATTCCCGTTTCTGCTCGCGCCGTCGTTTTTCGTAGGCCCACGCTGTGCTTCTTCGGTCCGCACAATACGCGACCTACCCATTACACGGCCGGAACGCAATTGAGATAACGTGCCTATATGCAGTGCGTGACGTCACCAGCCAAAGAGACACACCCACTGGCTATTAAACGCAGCTGGGGCACACCGGCGATACGCTTTTGCTTTGTATCGAGGCTACGGCGTTTTTGTGGTCGACGCGCGCCCGGTCCGCTGGAAACTAGCGTATAACAGCTCCGCTGTTAAAGAAAGAAAGAAAAGAAAAAAAAAAAAAAGAAATCAAATTCTGGAATTTTGAGTGCCATAACCACGATATGATTACGAGGCATGCCGTAGTGGGGGACTCTGGACTAATTTTGATTGCCTGGGGTTCTCCAACGTTCACCCGATTCACGATACACTGGCGTTATTGCATTTCGCCCCCATCGAAATGCGGCCTCAAGCGTTATGGCCATATCCGGCATTTATTTCTTCAGCTTTTGTGAACGGACAGATGAAGGACACGTACTAACCGCATAATTAAAAAAAAAAAGGGGGGGGAAGGGGGACAGTGTGTAGAGCTAAATATACTATATTTGATCTACTTTCATCTCCTCTTACCGGATTCGTTCTTGCTTGGTTGTTTACCCTTATCTTCCGTGGGCTTGGCGAGGTGAAGTGTAGAAGGTCGCTGACAGCGCAAACTCTCTTTTACTGCTTTTTCTCTTTTATATATACGGTTGATAAATCACGTGCGGCTGTCTTAAACAGTTCTATTTTTTTAAAGAACGTCCACGATAAGAAGATGAATCTGGAACTTTGGCCACGGAAACACGATAACAGAAAGATTGCCAGCCCGTCCACGTTTCCTTGACGCCCCGCATGCAAAAACAATAAACAGTACGTAGCCGTATGTATAAACAGCGCCGCTGCAAGGCAGGCATATTGAGGTATATACCGGCCTAGGACGAATACGTTGGCACGCGTGTCAAATAAAAACGGCCGAAGTGAAAAAGGAATATAACAAGATTCAGAAAAAAAGAGACGCCACTATCAGCGAAGCACAGCTGCTAGGTAATACTGGTGCAGTGCATCACCCAATCGACAGTAATGCCCCCCCCCCGCTTCCCCACTTTCCTATCTTTTTCTTCTAGCTCTCGTTCTGTTTTCTGGTGTTCCTATAATTCGAAGTCCCCCTTTTATTTGTTTACCTTTCTCCGCCTAGTTCGAAAGAAAAAAAAAAAAAAAACGAGGAAAGAGACTACGTCCGAGGATCGGTCAGAGTCACGGACAACGCAGTCTTGGGATTCGAGAAGAGAACCCGACGCGTTCGTTCTGTGGAGTATATGTCGTTCTGCTGCTGAGCGCGTGATCGAGGTTGGGTTTCCCTGGAGCGGCGACCGCACTTTGATTGGGGTGCTGAGGGGGGAAGGTGGGGGTGGGGGGAGGTGCAGAAAGATGTTGTTATACTCAGGTTTAGGTGTGCGGTATATGTAGAATCATACGTGGTAGAAATGAACTCGCAGTCGCGTTTAACAAAGTTGTAAGTTAGTGGCGTCGACAATTTACCACATGTCGAAAGTTACCAATACCAACTTGCTCAGTTCGCTCTTCTTATTAAGCTAGTTACGTAGGGTTTTATGGCGCAAAAGCAGCTGAGGCTCTGATGCGCCAACCACAATTTACTAAGCGAGAGAGAGAGAGAGAGAGAGAGCATTCTAGGCGAGGCGTCTCTCATCGCCAAGGTGTAGATCTCGACCGGTAAATCTCATCAGATCAATACGTTCAGCTTGGTCGCGCTGTAGAAGTGTGTCCTTATCTTATCCGAACAACTTTTCAAGTCGCTTCTGATTGCCGACTGGTATGTTACGTGGCGCTGAGCCGTGCTCCCTCAAGGGCTGCAGAAGATGGCGCCAACATTTCCATTTCCACACGAACCACTAACTACTATGTTACGAACATGAAACAAGCCCAGTTATTTTTTTGATTATTTATTTGTTTGCATATTGTTTACATACTCTGGTAATATGCTGAAATCACCACCTCCACGTACACGTGGAGAAAGTAACCGTTTCCTCGTGTTGTTGATATTATTATTATTATTATTATTATTATTATTATTATTATTATTATTATTATTATTATTATTATTAGTAGTAGTAGTAGTAGTAGTAGTAGTATTTGATATGAAAACACACCCACGCACTGGAGAAATAGGAAAAAGGGAGAGGGCAGGCTGGCATCTGCCACCGAGAGGGGCACAACGCTTGCCTTCTCTCTAGGGAGTAGTCAAAAAAAAAAAATAAAGTTCAGGATAGGAAGAAGGGCAGTAAAGAGGAAAGAAATAATAAGATGTAAAGTCAAACAAATAGCAAAATAAAGCGTGAAGTAAAGAATAGAGTGTGTCAGTAGAGACAGAACAGACACGCAGTAACAGAAAAAAAAGGAAAAACACGCAGGTCGCAGTAATTGCAAAAGGATTTGAGAAAATATGTTTCTTCACCCAAAAAAAAAAACGCTCTTCTTTCCCTAAACACAGAGCTGAAGGTGTAATATCGCGTGGTGTATAAATTGGGATGTTGACGCTGTATCCTGGAGTTTCATGTGAAATCGCTGTATTCGGAACGCACCTAAAGGGTGTGCTTTTTCGTCGTTCGTGTGACGACACATCCGTCTAGCTAATATATCGTCAATTATCGCGAAAGCTGAAGACAAGAAAACGCTTAAACGACTTCCTTCGTGTTCCGCACGCGCACCCGACCTTTTACTACCGGGATTGATATTTTACGTAATCGCTTCCGCGTTAACTTCGAAGAGGACTGAAGGTAACGCGCATTATAACGTAAGAGGGATCGCGCGAAGATACCGGTCTAAACGTCTTCCGTGGCATTTTCCCTTCGTGATGCCTACATGCAACTTTAAGTTCACACATTTATATTTTCGTGTATACTTTCATATCCACTGCATATACGGGCACACGCGTACACTTTCGCGTTACCCCTGTTGATGTTCTATTTACCAGGCGTCAAGCCTATAGCTATTGAATGGTACTTAAAAGGGAGAGCAATGCTAAACTGTATTTGCTGATTACGCTTCTACTATAAGAAAACGGCCACTCTAATCTCCATAGGTGGTTTGGTAAGCTGAAAAATAGGCAAACACGAAGGACGGGTGGCGCCGCCGCCTTGATTTTCCCGCACCACTTCTCTGTGGCGTCATGAACTTTTACAGCCCCTACTCGCGGGTAATAAATTGTGTGTCAGTAATGACAATGCATTCTAAAGGAACCAAATACTCAAGATGGAATATTTCGAGAACTCTTCCTGCGGCGAAACGACCGCAAACATGAAAAGGTAATTTGAAATCCATGACGTGACACTGGACGCATCGACGCTGAGATTTCGGCGCGATATTCAAAGGAAGGAAGTTTGGTCGTCATTTCCACCGCTAGTAATGAACACAGTTCCGCCAAATGAATAAAGACAGGGTAAAAAAAAAAAGCATATTAACAGATTTAGCACTGATACTTCTGCGTAACATAATTATGTTTTATCGTACGTTCAAATTACAATCCGATGCTATCATGTCTGCAGGTTGTGTGTAAGTCGTACTTTACAAATTTTGTGACTCACTGAGAAACTGAATTAGTTCACTAACGCACTTGCGCCAGGCGGAGGGTCTACTTGAGCATATACGTTGCACTCCGGCACATCTGCGTGCGCGCTTGACCAATTTGTGCGCAGTTGGACAGATACGCACGATGTATCTGTCCTTGATGAGTGGGCGCTCTGGCCGTTGCACCGGTCGCGCAGTGTGTGCTGCGACCGTAATCGACATCAGGGCAAGACTGTTAAAACAATTACCGGCACGTTCACGTCGTGAACGCGGGTTACGCGCTAGCGTATGGACGCCGCGAACGTGCTTCGCGGCGTCGAATCGCCAACGGAAAGGGCACGCACGAGGTCGTGTACGCTACATTGATCTCGACAGTGCGACGCCTTGCGCTGGTGGCGCTTGTGTGACGTCGGCAACAGCTTTGCTGTACATCCACTTTCACAGGGTGGAACAGGGTGGAGGCGGAATTAAAAAAAAAATTCCTTATGCCGTGCGGCAAATCCTCTCGAATAAAAAAATTAAAGTACATAGCGACTTGTAGGGATCAGATTCTCGTGTTTATATATGCGTTAAACCTTTTCTTTTGTATGCGAGAGCATCTTATGCTCGGGGCAGTGTCCGTTCTGCGGCGTCCGCACCCATACTGCGCATGCGCAACTCTCCCTCATTCTCTTCTCCTACGTAGGTGTGCGCTCTCCTCCTCCCCTCTCCCCCTCTCCGCCACAGGTGTGGCGCAGCAAATCGTTGCATATAACTCTCCCTCTCTCTCTAGGGTACGCCGGTAGGCGGTGCAAGTGTCACGGCGCAGTATAAAGCGCGCGTTCGCTGTGCTTCCGTCATTCTCTCTCTGTGCAACGACAACGTCAACAACGTCAACGTCGGCGCTAGTTGCAGCGGCAGCGCCACCGCCGCGGAGCAGAGGAAGGCTCGGGAAGCCGAACGTGAACGTCAGCGTCGGCAAGCGGACCCCGAACTTCGGGCCAGGGAAGCCGAACGTCAACGTCGGCAGGAAACTTCTACGTCCCCGCGCTGAACGCGGTCGAAGAACGGATCATCGCACCGCGACTCCCGTTCCACGGTGACAACAACATCGTCATCATGACGCTGTATCTCAAACCCAACATCTCAAGAGAAAGCGTCGAACTTTACCTCGCAAGGAGCATGGTAGAGTACACCAAGACCTACAGACACGCGCCCTTCATACTCGCAGGGGACTTCAACGTAGACATACTGACAACCGATTGGCTGGTGCAGCACATGAAGGACGTATACTCTTTGCGATGCATTTCCCAAGATCACAAGCAACCCACCACCATCAGGGGAACGTGCATAGACTTCGTCTTCGCAAATTTGAAACTCGACCCTCTGCAGCAAGACCCATTGACGCTACACTTCACCGACCACAAAGCCATCGTCTTCAACCGACGCTAGGAATCACTTACTATCTCTAAATGAAGACGCAACAACCCCGTACAAACGTCTCCTCTCTTCTCAATACATTCTTTCACTCTTAACACAGGCACCCTCGCACACATCCTGATGGAGTGCTAGTCATTCAAATCCCCCCTCCGTCCCCCACTACCCCGCCCCATGAGCGATGGGAGACCTTACGGTCCAGCCCCGCCCTGTCGATCCAGCTTGAGCTGGCGGCTAGGGGCCAGGAGCTGCTGGCCGTATATGGGTCCCGAAACCAGGGAACCACCCCGTCCGTCGTCTGAGAAGACGCCGTCATTTGAGCTCGATAAATGTTTTCTCTCTCTCTCTCACTCTAACTTTCATTGGGTTGTGTTGCCGAGTGAAACGAAACGGAAACTCGATGCGCACCCCCCGCGATGCTTTCGCATCCCACCATGGTTGCCCGTAGGGTGAGATTATGTGATTTTTTTCTTTTCTTTTCTTTCTTTCTTTCTTTCTTTCTTTCTTTCTTTCTTTTTTTTAACCACTAACTTGTGAACAGAGCTTTTTTTTTTTTTTCGATAAGCTTATCCAAGCAACGTAAAGAGTTCGCATACACTGTAAACTGTTCTGTTTTCGACCGCTTCAGATGCTCAAAGAGATGCAGTTATATCTTCTTTATAATTACCAATTTTAATCTATTTTTGCAGAACAAGATTACTGGAAACCATACATTTCTGTATCTGAGTTCACACACATTTTAGTTCGTAAATGATATTTCCCATTGGCTGAACGCCTTCGCTGATAGTATGTCCATCATCAAGATTTAACTTTGATAACGTCCGGGTTTATTATTATATTTTTATGGAAGTATCGCTGAACTGTGTGCAACAAATCTCTATTAATTCTGGTTCTTTTCTTGTTCAGTGTCACTCTCTGTGTATACTAAACGATTTTCCTTCGGTCACTATCTCAGACTATGCGGAAAAGTGTTGTATGCTTTTTTTTTATGCAGTTTTTTTTTTGTGTTGTAGTTGCCTGCTCTCGCGTGGTAACAAAGTGTTGACAGCTGTAAGGGTTCGCTTCACTGCGTTTAATGGTTTCATTCACACAGAAATTTACCGTTGTGAAGAAGTTAGTGACATATTTGTTCCCACGATTTCCGATACTCATAATAAATAACCAACCAGATTTTTTTTGCGTTTGTTTGAACTATATTTGAGTGGGAAAATCGGAGAAGTCGAGCTAAATCTTTCCAATAACACGTTCAAGTTGAGGCGGAAACTGCTTAGGCCACTGAGCCATCCTTTTCAATAAAGTTCTCTCTCATAATCGAGCAACAATGCAGCCGCATTTTACGCCCAGCCTTGAGCCTTGGGCAAGTGCCAGCTCACGTGCGTGTATCACACATCAATGCTTTCGTGTCTTTTCTCGTCCTCACAAAGCAAATTGCGTGAGAAGTCATTTGAATAAATCGAGAATGAGAACAAGAAGAGGGAAAAAAAAAGTGCTACGCGGAGTAGCGATCAAGGCGCAGGAGAATCAATAGAGAGTATAAGAATATCCGAGGACATGTCTAAGCACTTCTTACGAGTTGGGAATGCGAAAACACTAATGTCCAATCGAACGCCGCTGAGCGGTCTTTAGAGTTATGAACTCCTCGCGGGCAAGCGAGTGCGATGAGGCGCTTGACTGTCTCGGTACGTTTTGAATTGACCTAACCGAGGCGCATTTCGAACGCAGGCGAGAGCTTTGCGCGATCAAGGAACGGGCGGGTAACACAGACTTCCGACAGCTAGAGCGAGGGTGACGTGGCGTCGCGGCGGTGCCCTCTCCCCTCACGCAACACCTGGCGCGCTATCGAGACAGCAGGTGTTCCCTTTTGCCGCTCTGCTACGTCGAGGCGTGCTCGTGACGTGACGTCGCAGCAAATGAGAATTTAAGCGCCGTTTTTCGCTTGTCCAGACGACGGACGCCGGCTTTCTCGCACTATGGGCCATTTGATGCTTTCGCATGAACAAAAGTGAAGATTTTACAAGTCTTTATACTGACAGGGCGGGTTGAGGGCATGCAACGACAGGTCCTGTGTATGTTGTTGCATGGCTTTATTATACGAGCGCACCAGTATAGCGGGATCTGTAATTACCGGTTCCAGATGGATGTGCAGCAAGTGCTAGCTCACGTCCCATAGCAATGGACACTGCGTGCCGTCAGAGGGTGCTAACAGCAGCTCCACCTCCTTAACGTTATTGCACTCTTATCTTCTCAGTGAGACGTTGCAGTTCCTAATGAGCCCGATCCAGCGCTAACTGTACGTGCGAGATAACGACGCAACTGAAAGGTTTGCTCAGCCGGCTTATAGCTGCTGCAGGAGTGCTCTGAATGAGATTTCTCAGAAGGGCCAGGAGAATGATTAGAAGAAATAAAGCGAGAAACAATAGGAATGGTGTGTCGCGCGTGCTGTTACCTACTTGCCACGTGGCGGAAATGGAACCACGTGTGTGAACGATCACATTGGACACTTCAATATGAGGTCGGGCAGGCGCATAGGATATCGGCCTCGGGAATGTCTCATTTGGTCGCCCGTGTAACGACTACTGTACCATACTTGTCGGATTGAAGGGAGGCTTCGTTTATTTGAGCTTCTTTGTCACTCTCCTAAAGGTACGGGGGCAAGGTACCTGTTCTTGACGCGAACGTTGAAAAATACCCTCCTTTTTAAAGTTTAGAGAGAACGGAATCGCTGTGCGCACATACAAGAAAGAGATAGAGAGAGAGAGAAAGACAGAGAGAGATAACTTTTTAACAGAAACTGAGACCTTAAAACAATTTGGCCAGGCTATTTGTAATATGACCTCCCCTTGGAAGTTGTAGCTGCGATGGCCTACCGGACCATGCGTCCAAGGGCTCTGTTGTTGTATTAGTGTTACTGTCACCTATGCGTCTCTCTTAATCATCCTTCGTTGCGAAGATTTTATGATCATAGTACACGTCACTAATCATTGCCATTATTTTAGTATACTTAACTTATATTCTAAGGAATTTACAGATATTTATTTTAGGCCCCATTACAGCCAAATTAAATTCTTTAATTCGTACTATTATTACCTCATTACACCATGCGTTTGGCACTCTTTAGCAAGAACTGGCCCATGCGCTATTACAAATCAATCAATCAATCAAATTTAAATATTGTGAAAGGCATGAACTGTCGACTTGTGTTAGAAGGCATGGTGCCAAAAAGCCCGCCGCATTAAGTCGAGAGAAATCCGTCGCATTCGTGAAAGGGAAAATTTGTGGTTCCACTGAAATGGTCGTATTGAATGTTTTCTTTTGTGAATCTTGAAATTTTCGACTTTCAAGTTTTTCCCCCCCGCAGGACTCTTTTGGTTATTGCAAGATCCCGCATGTTACACGAAGCCGAATATAATATACGATAATTAATTTTGGGACCGCAATGTAAAAATATGTCACCGCAGAACACGACTAAGAACATTAACCTTAGGAATTAACTTCGTTTTATTGTTGCTGCTTGTATAAGTACCATAAAAAATAATTTCTTTTTGTACTACAATTTGCAAATGTATTTATTCTACTGATGTTCAGATGTTTAAGTTCGTGTTCTTTTT